>NC_081186.1:95268741-95576206 GCF_029867415.1 Vicia villosa | reverse complement strand
TTCATTGAAGGTATGGTTTGTTGTAGATTTTACTTCTACGCCTAAGTTTTATTGTAAGCAAAAAAAATGTGTGACTTCATATGTAAATATTAATTTTATGTAAATAATTAGAAGATTGATATGACTTCTTCCTATTGTTCTGTAAGGACTCAATAAATAAGGACCTAATGTGAGATGTTTAGATAATTAGTAGGGTGGCTAATTATTAAGTGCCCCATTAGGGTTAAATAATAAAAGGCCCATTCGGGTTAAATGTGATGTGACTTTCAATTTATTTTCTCATTTTATTTTATTTTATCTTTGTATTAAATTAGGAGGAGATTGTATCTTTACGTGCTAAAGTTGCTGTGTTGGAGGAAGACTTGCTTAAGGCGAAGCAAGAAATCTCTGAGCATAAGAACCTTTGTCCACAGATAGAAAAGGTATGCAAATAATTGTCAAATTGCATTAAGTACTATGACCCCAAAGAGGTTATGAATCTTGAATCATATCATGTAGTAGGATATTATAGAAAAAGGTTTTATTAGTACATTTCAAAGTTATTTTATAATTCAATAGGTAGTTTGTTTAAATAGGGAAAACTAGATCTAACGGGTTTTGCTTAACGGACCATTACAATAAGATAAAACTAATTAAAGATAAAATAAAACCTACTAAAAATAAAACTAACTCTATCTATTATTTATAACGCACTCTCTCAAGTTGGTGAGTGGAGGATATCAATCATTCTAAACTTGCAACTAAATTGGTTGACATGTTCGGTTGGTAAACCCTTTGTTGACACATCTATCAGTTGGTGACCAGAAGGAAATTATGAAGCACGGACACGATACGAGTATCGGATACGATACGTATCCGATACGGCGATACGTTACTAATTGAATAATACAAGATACGATACGTTTAAGATACGCATATAAAAATTAAAACTAAATAGCAGAAGAGGAAAAAGGTGAGAGAGATGGCTAATATTGAAAAATGATAGTTGTATAAATAGCAACTAGTGATGAATAATTAAATATGATATATTGAAAATTGATATGAGATTATAGGAATTGAAACTTTGTACAGCTATTGCCTATTAGGAAGTAAGAACTAATGATGAATATAATTAAATATGAGATACTGAAAAATTGATATAAAATTAAAAAAGAAATGAAGAGTCATTAAGAAAATAAAATCAGCAAAAAATTGGAAGGTCACGTATCTGGACGTATCGGAAGCGTATCTGGACGTATCGGAATTTTTTTTAATTTTTAAAAATAAAAATAAAAATCGGATACTCCTTCGATACGTGTCGGCAGCGTATCGGAGCGTATCGACGTATCGGATACGATTCGACAGGGATTTTGAAGTATCCGTGCTCAAGGAATGTAGACTCTAGTTGTCAATTCATTATCAAACTTCTTTTTGATGAAATGCCGGTCAATCTCAGTGTGCTTTGTTATACCATGTTAAACAAGATTATGTGCAATACTAATGCCGATTTGTTGTCACACAAATGTTCCATAGGATTTTCACAATGTAGCTTTAAATCTTTGAAGAACGGAGTGTGATCTCCTTGATCGAGCATTTCTTTCATCCACAATACAAATTTCTAGTGCCATAGTTCTAAAATATGCTTTAGCACTTAACCGAGGCACTGCACTTTGCTTCTTGCTTTTCCAAGTAACAAGGTTTCCACACAAGAAAAATACAATAACCAGAACTCGATCTTCGATCACTTACTGAACCTGCTCATTCAACATCCGTGTATGCCTCCATATTTAGATCTCCACCACTTTTGAACAAGATACTTTTTCCCAAAGTGACTTTAAGATATTGTAGAGTTCGATCAACAGTTTGCAAATGCCTTGCCTATGGGTCTTGCATAATTTGAGTTACCACACTGAGTGCATAACCCAAATCTGACCTAGTGTGAGCCAAATAATTCAATTTTTTCCATTAATCTTTGCTATTGTGCCTTGTCAGTTTTGACACTTTTCTTGTCATAACTCATCGTGTGATTTTGTTCAATAGGAAGACTTGCAAGTTTGCATCTAAGGTTGCCTTTTGACACTTTTCTCTTTATAACTCATCATGTGATTTTGTTTAATAGGAACACTCAGTAGCTTTGCATCCAAGTTTACCTGTTTCGTGCAATAGAAACTCTTTTTTTTAGAGATAAAAATGTCTTTATTTGAGTAGGCTACCTTAATTCCATAAGGCTTTGTTTGCGAGTTTGGAGGGGAGGGGAGAGGAAGGCTTCCGAAAATGAAATTTTAAAAAAATATAGGAAAATATTTGACATTTTTTGAAAAAATAATTTTGTTTAGAATGATAAAAGAGTCATTATCATTACTATATTTTTGATTTTCAGAATACTATAACAACCTAAAAGATATTTAGAAAATTTATGTAAGCCCTCCAAAACCCTCCTTCAATACAATTTTTGAGTTCCCTCATTTTAGGGGTTTTTTGGTGTTATAAATAAAATCTAACCCTTCAAAATTCTCCTACCCAAAATCTTTCTATTCTTTTCACCCAATCCTTCTTATTTCCCAAAGCCCTCCCCTCCCTTTTCCTCCAAACTCGCAAACAAAGCCTAAATATATATGTGTTGCACAAGGTCCTTCTTCTCAAATTTTACTGATAATTTCTCTTTGAGCAACTATTTCTCATTCAAATCATCTCTTGTAATAAGAATATCATCAACATAAATAAGAAGTACAATTAGTTTTTCTCCTTGTGAATGTTCGAAGAACAAAATGCAAGATCTCCATGGCTTTGCTTATTACCCAAGGACACCATTTCTTTAAGAATCTTCCAAACCATGCCCGAGGGGATTGCTTTAGTCCATATAAGGTCTTCCTTAATCGACAATATTATTGACAGTGAGACCATAGCTAGGAGGAATCTCCATATACACCTCCTCCTCTAAGTTTCCATGCAAAAAATTTTAATATCAAATTGGTGTATTTTCCAACCAAAGTGGGCAGCAAGAGATAATAATATCCGAACAATATTCATCTTTGTCATTGGTGCAAATGTCTCATAATCAATGTCATAAGTCTAAGTATGTCCGTTTGCCATTAGTATGGCTATGTAACGATCAAAAGTGTCAGATGAACAGATCCATCTGCATCCAATTGTTTTCTTGCCTTTCGACAATCTTCAAATCTCAATTTTTTTCAAGTGCTTTTATTTCTTCTTCATTTATAGCTTGGACCCAATTTTTATCTTTCAATGCTTCTTGAGCACATGATGAAATTTTCACCGAGTCAACAATTACGATAAGAAAAGTCAGAAGAAAAAACATACTTCAAAATAGGTTGAGAATCAAATGTCATGTGATGATTGATACGAGAATTAAGAATTCAACTATTCAAGCATTCTTAGAGCTAGTACCAGAAATTAAACTATTTCTAGGAAATTTTTTGTTTATTCATTCCTAGATGAGGAACACCAAAACCGTTTATATCAATTTTTCCATTGCACACAAAAAAAGGGAAGAGACTTGCACAATAATTGCATCAAAACCAACACTGGAGAATCACCAATATTAGACAAATAGCAATAAAAGAGGCTACAGCAACCCTTTTGTTGATGTTAAGAGGCTAAAGGAGTGCTCACAAAAACTGTTGTAAAATACCCCCAAAAAATGAATATCTCATAATGTAAATTTTTTTATATTTCTATTTTGAGGAAGGGAAGGGTGTGGTTTTTGACATGAAATATGTACTTTATGATGGTTTAAATGCGTGAACGGCAAAAAAGAAGCTTATGTGAACGGTAGCAGTGCAGGGAAAAAAACTGTAACATATAAATAAAAACATTCCGTCAGTGGCTGCTGGGATTTATGCTGAATTGAGAGCCCCAAAACCAGGAGCCACGTGATACCATCTTAGAATAATGGGTTAGGCCTTTCACAACCTAAGATTGTTCCCCACTTATAAACATATTGTTCCCCACTTATAAACATATTGTCTGATGTGGGACTTTTAACGGATATCATTAGAATTGATAAATAGTTTTAATAATTTAAGTCTATGAATGAGAGAAAAGTATTACAATAATAGTTTTAGCCCTAGTTTAGCTAAATGACACTTAATTTGTTATTAACTGTGTATTTTTAATTGTGTATTTTTATGAACTGGTTGTGCTGACATGAAAACTCTGTTGCAACTGGACTGAAATAACACTCCTTTGCAGTTGCACAAAATATGCCAGTGAAGCAATCAGATTGTGTTATGCAAATTGCATTATTTTGATAAGATTGTATAATTGAGCAAATACTAACAGTTTAGGTACTGGAATTGACAGTTGTTGAAATTAATGTGATGTTATTCTTTTATTTTACTGTTTGATTCTGGCACGTGTAGGAACTGCGGGAACTCAAGGATCTTGAACAGCAAATGAAGCCTAAGGTTTGGTTACTTATAGCTTTTGATGGCACAATAGTTGTGGTTAAACTTTCCTTCTTGATTCTATCTGGACACAACACTCCTATTGGTATAGATACTATTTAAAATATGAAGTGGTGGATTCTTTTGTGCATGCGAAAATCACTCTCCATGAATCAATACAGTAAATTGGCCTGCATGAAATTTCTATAACTAAAATGAACTGGAAATCTTAATAGGCTATTGTTATCGGCGTTATTCTGCCGCCCCCTCTTGTACTCCTAAATAAGTTAGGCAGCATATTCACCTTTGGCTTCTGTAAATTGCAGAGAACAAAAATAATATCTGATTTGTTGATATCAGTTTCAAAAGCTGAGAGACAAGAAGCAAGGCTAAAAGTACGACAAGACTCATTGAGACTTGGAAATGTTGGTGTATCCAGGTAACAGTGGAGTGTTGTGAAAATGAATTTCTATATAATATTTTTATGAGTGTTTTCTTATTGGTTTGGTTATGAGTTTTAGAGCTGGAACTGTCTTAACTGAGAGCTGGGAAGATGGCCAGGAGTTAAAGGATATAGTTGCTCAGCTTGTATGTCTAATTTCTTCCTTCCTGTCAGTCTTTATTTATTGAATTTATTACGCACCAATGGTTCTTGCAAGTATGATGATAGATGTCACACCGTCCTTGGGATTCAAGGTAGAATTGAATCATTTATTTTTTATTCATTCGAAGCTCACCCACACTGAGCTATTTTTGCAACGTTGGGCTAGTGCTTTCAGTCATTGTTATAAAATTGTGATTCAGAAGACCTATTTTATGAATCACAAATCAAATCTTATTATGGATTGTAAGATACATTACCAATACAAATATGAAATTATTAATTAACTACTACAGCATAGTAAAAGTATAAGCTAGTAAATCATCTACTAGCCTCAAAGTAATTCAAGACTCTAGTCATAATCTTAAGTCAAAAGATAAAAGAAAAGTGTTTCGCCATACAAAATTGGAAAAAAAGAAGACTGGCTACACTACGTTTAAGTAATGATTTGTTAGAATTATTCAAGATTCGTCATAGTGCATTAGGATTCAAGATGAAATTCCAATTTAAAATAGATACACACTAGAGTTGAGATTAGTATTGATCTGCATCGTCCAATGCTTGAAATATATAGATTTTAATCCTATTGCATGATTATTTGTATGTGCACTATGAAAATAAAACAATTGTTTTTATGTAACATTTCTCTGTTATATTGAACTGTCAAATTGCAATCTCTAAAAACATTGTGCAACTGGTTTTATGGGCGTTTTATCAAAGATCTTAGATTGTAAATATTATTAAAATTGGGCCTTTTTGCTTTGTTAATGTTTCTATAACTTCTGTTAGATACTTTTTTCCCCCAATTGAAACCATTGTCTAGACAGTAGTTTGTATTATTAATAACACGATTTCCCTCATCTCTTAATTTTTGTTTTACAGAAACAACTAACGGACAAAAGGGAGGCAATTATGCGGCAGCGCAAGTTATTTAAAGAAAAACAATCTGGTAACACTAAGTTTCCTCTTTTCTTTTAGCACTTGTATTCCTGAATTTAAGGAAGAGGGCTAGAGTGAACCACATGATTGTCTGTGCTTTTCTGTTGCTCCTTTCCCTTCATTCTTAGTTTTTACCAATTGTCATTAACATAATAAACATGTACATTATGTAATTATTTGTACTGCTAGATTATCTTGTATAAATATATTCTGCCCATTTCTAATGCTTTGAGTTTTGTTTTGCTTGGGCCTTTTCTTTGGTTGAAGATAAGGGTGATGGAATAAATGCAGAGGCTGGATTACTGGAAGATGTTCTCATTCAGGATGAAATATATAAGGCTCGACTAGCCAACATTAAACGAGTAAGTCAGAACTTTTCCGATTCTTCTATTTCCTCTTTATGTTTCTAATGGCTAAACAATTTTCAGGAAGAAGAATCTATCTTGCGAGAGAAGGAACGCTACGACCTAGATAAGGGAAGGCTAATTCGTGAAATGAAACGCATACGGGATGAAGATGGTTCACGGTTCAACAGCTTTCAAATTCTACACCATCGCTATGCCCTTTTAAACCTTCTTGGAAAGGGAGGATTCAGCGAGGTGTACAAGGTCTAAACTTTTTTAGTACAATAGTAATCATTTTATGACATTTTTACACATAAGCAAATTTTATACAATGTTGAGTTAGTAAAACTAGAATCCTAGATAGTTTCTTTGCCTATATTGGCAGTCGTAAATAAATACCTTTTTGCAGTGATCTGAAGTAAGAAATTTCCAGCAGGCTTTTGACTTGGTGGATCATAGATATGTTGCTTGCAAGCTTCATGGTTTAAATGCTCAATGGAGTGAAGAGAAGAAGCAAAGTTACATCAGGCATGCAATTCGAGAGTATAATATTCACAAGACCTTGGTTCATCCTCACATTGTTCGCTTATGGGACATCTTTGAGATTGATCATAATACATTTTGCACTGTTCTAGAGTATTGTAGTGGTATATACTCTCATCTGTTTTATGATTATCATTTTTTTGTTGTCTTTTGTGACAAGTTGTGGATTTGGTTGGATTGACTTTTTTTAGTTTACCTTCTGACGTAAGGCACTTGTGGAAATATTTGAGAGATCTTGTGAAAACAACTTATAACATGTCCAAAAGATAGCTTACAAAAACAGCTTATAACTTATATGAGAACTGCTTAATTTTAAATAAGCACTTATATGATAAACACTTATGCTATAAGTGTTCAATTAAGTTGTTTATTCAAACCAGGCTGATAAATATTGTTAGTTTAATTTCTTGTATTGATGTACCAGGGAAAGATCTCGACGCTGTTCTTAAAACAACATCTACATTGCCCGAGAAGGAAGCTAGGGTCATTTTAGTTCAGATTTTCCAGGGCCTTATATACATGAATAAAAGAACACTGAAAATTATCCATTATGATTTAAAGCCTGGAAATGTTTTGTTTGATGAGCTTGGTAGTGCCAAAGTGACTGACTTTGGTCTTAGCAAGATTATGGAGAATGATGTGGGATCCCAGGGTATGGAACTTACATCCCAGGGGGCTGGGACATATTGGTAAGTGATGAATATCACTGTTGTAGGATTTCAAACTTTGAAATGGTACAAGTTTGATGCTCCTTTCATAGCTTTTTATGATCTTCAACACTTGCTTTAATAAAACCTATTTGCCTTTTTTTATCTCTCTTTTTTGGTTTGCAGGTATTTACCTCCTGAATGCTTCGAGCTCAATAAGACACCTCTTATATCATCCAAGGTCAATAGTCTTCTTAGTAGTGAATACATGCACAGTTTTTTCTGTGTTTTTATCAATTCTCGACTTTTCAGTCATCTTAGAGTTGGACAATGTATGTTTCACTTTAGCATAAATTACATGATAACCGTCTTACATTTTTTATGACTTGTGGAAAACAGGTTGATGTATGGTCTGCTGGTGTTTTGTTTTATCAAATGCTCTTTGGTAGACGTCCTTTTGGACATGACCAATCACAGGAGAAAATACTTCGTGAAGACACAATTATTAATGCACGCAAGGTTGAATTTCCCTCTAAACCTACTGTTTCTAGTGAGGCAAAGGTGAGTTGAGCCCTTTTGCTTGTGACTAATTATTCCAAGGTGGACAGTCTTTGCTTGTTCCATGGTGGACACTGTCTTTGTTGTTTTTGCAATTTCATTCCTCCATGTCTACAATTCTTACTTTGAAACCTGACAATCATCTCTATTGTGTACAATTTTTTTTAGGAATTCATTCGGCGATGTCTTACATATAATCAGAATGATAGACCAGATGTATTAACTCTTGCTCAGGATCCATATCTCACTTACTCAAAGAAACAGTGATGTTCATTAACATGGCTTGTTAAGCTCACCCCTCCAAAAAGACATGGGGATTTCGTCTTCGAACTTCTGTCATTAAATATGTAAGAATTTGTGTAGGTTGTAAAAAATTCAGTCTTAAATGAGTCAGAGAAAGGATGTTTCCTCTGAAATGAAGCCTTGTTGTCTTCATTCATTTAACATTTGATTCAAAATATTGGATTAGCAAAAGGCAAGTTGGTTTTACTTGACCTTAAAAGAGTCATGATGTATTATAGGTAGGTAAGAAGGTTTTTTTTTTATAATTTTTTTTTTATAAATTTTTTAATAATCTTCTTGCCACCAAATTATAGGATTTTAATGCATATTGATTGGCTACTTTTTCTTTTAATTTGTCCAGAGTTGTTATTGAAGAGTTTGTTTATGTTACATTGGCCTGATAGGTGATTTAGTTTAGTGTGTGGTGCTTATATAAAAGTAGCTTTCAACCATCCGATGTGATGTATTTCAATCAAATGGGCACTTCACTCTAAAAGGTTGTTAGCCTATAGTCAATTGTAGCAGGAAATTATTTAGAAAATAAAATCTCATTAGCATCAGCTAATCAGCTAACACGAGAGTGATGATTTTATAAGGAGATTCTCTGCAAAATACTAGTATGCAATATTATTATCAGCCTCGTATTTTGTTAGATAGTCAGCACAAGCATTCCCTTCAAGAGTATGAAATATTTGAATTCACCTTTCTCTAGAGAGAAATTCTTTAATATTTTGAAAAATCATGATATATTGATATCAAACATTAACACATTTTGAAATAAGCTTTGATGCTGAGTTTTTAGGTCATACGCAAACCAAGATATAACATCATTAGTTTAATATGAAGGATGTTGGAATAATCAATGTTACTCGCAAAATCGTGAACTCAAGCACAATAAGTATTTCGAATCAATCCACCAAAATTTGAGGTGATAGGATTGCTTAGGCTACTGTTACTTTTGTGTGCATTTTTCACGTTTGTGTGCATTTTTCACGATCGTTCTCATTGGATAAGACATATTATGTTTGAGAAAACATTTATCTAACATATTAGCATAATTCATTGTAATGAGTTTCAAAATATATGAATATACCACTGCTTTCACAAGACATAGTTTGTTCTTATTGGGCTACAACCACCGAAAAATAGCCAAAAAGATTGAGCTATAATCGATGCCATGTATAACTCAATCATACAAACTATCCCCACAGAAGAATAATGGATCCAAGAAGTCAATAGATTATTAAAAGCGATTATCAAATTCACATTCTCTCAAGAAATATAGAGTTGTCTCAGCGTCCTGATTGTATCTAGGATATAAATTTGTCTGAAGCATACCACAATGGCAGAACATTAATCTCATAGAAAGTGACTTATGTAAAGCCGTCTAAAGGAAGAATTCCACCTTAAGAGGAAGAATATGCCACACCCACTTCCTAGAGTTATTGTATGTTGTGTTTTGAATACAATTCAAGTTTGTTGAACCAATTATAACCATATTGAGCAGTATAGATACTGTCTAAATTGTCTTTCTTGATTAACGGATCAGGCACCAGAGAATTCAAACAAATGATAAGTGCTTTCAAACTTGCCACAAACCAACATGAAAAATATTAGTATAAACTAAAGATATTGTTGAAAAAGTTTGATAGTATTCTATTAATACTTTGTTTAAATTAAAATCAATTGTGATGGTAAATTGAATATTTTAAATTGAACATTAAAATTGTGGTATTCAATCAATTTTTTGTTTTGCAACTTAAAACCCATTGTGAATTTTACCTTTTTAGGGACACCTTTTATTTTAACCGTTTCGGACGGTGGTTTCAAATCTGTTGTTTTCGGATAAGCAATCTTCCTAATTTGCTCTTTAATGTGCAATTTTATAACGTCATCAGCTTTCATAAATCTCTCGGGTCATTTTCCATTCGGTCATGATAGATATATTTGATTTATCATCCTTTCTCACACCATCATCATCAAAACAGAGTCGGGTTCAGTGAGTACAAACTTCGTTCATACAAATTGGTTTTTCATGCTTTAGCTTCTATGAAATTAAACAAGAACATGGAAGACTGTAAGTCTTCCTAAGTGTACATCCAAAATTTAAGCTATCAGAGCCTGTTTTATCTGCTCGTTTGGCTTTGTTAAAAATAAAATCGACCACCGCCCGAGATACATTGCTAACCAACTGTGAGTAAAAGATGTTGTATTTGAATCGATGTTCTAACACAATAATGCTATGACCAAAAGACGTGTGTATATCATTATGTTGGTTTCATAGCACTTGGTTCACAGCATCTCAATCTCGACAAAAATCACCTTTACTGTTCCCCAACCAATTCTTAGGTATATCATGTGTGGATTCAAATATGCTAATTGTTGTATTGCCAAAATGTTGAATCTGATCGGTCAATGCACATACAATCTTCTCTTTAACATGATCCATAATCATTTCCTCAACATATTTCAACAAATCCAGATATATCATACACACGCTCCTGAAATGTAGAAAAAATTCAACATATAATTCTTTTGTGGAAGAATTTATTATACCATTTTGTGCATCCATTATATTTTCCACAAGCACACTAGGTCTGACAACTTCACCATCTCCACTTTTGACTTGTTTCGTACCAACCACAAATTTTACTCGACTTTTCACATTTTTGGTTATGTGATACTTTCAAAGTAATGCGGAAGAAGTAGAAAACACTACTGCAATCGAATTCATCAGTGTGGTGTTGCGATAAGTGATTGTGACTTGTGGCATATTTTTTGGTTTTTCCACATAGCCTTGCATATTTCCAAATCCCATGTAACATTGTCCTTTTTTTTCGGATTCAAAAAATGCAAAACCGATTGAACAAGTCATCTCCGTAGAAGTGACCCCAACAATTTTCAAAAGTGGAAGTGTATACTTGTTTGTTTTGTATGTTGAGTCAGTTATGAGCACAGAAGAAAAGATGTTGAACAACTTTACGGAATCAAGATGACTCCAAAATATATCTCGAACGAGAGCTTTATCATCACAAACTCTGTAACTCGAAACATGGTCGTCATCTTCCAAAAGCTTCAACAGTTGTTGCATCTCAGATATTGGTCCTCTTACCACCTCGTTGTCTCGAGCATACATATTATATATTTGCTTGATATTTGAAATATTTAGAGTTTTTTTTTTGTTTCAAATACGCAAGTATGTTTTTTGGTGCCACCATGTTTTATGTCATGTCTAAAACAAGTCACTCTCCTCTAGAATAATCTAACATACAATGGGATGACCGACTAGAGAGTCATCCAAGCCATGATTATGCATACTAGAAATCACTTTAAATTTCCCTATCTCATCCGCTATACTATATCCGTGCAATTTAAACAGACACTCACATTTCCTCGTTTCCGTGTCATATCGTTTCAACTTCTTAATCTTTGGTTGGCACATGCCACTTCTACCGCATACCATTGTTACAAATGCTTGTCTTCTATCCGAACCATTGTCGGACCTTCCAATTACAACGCCAAACCCCAATTTCCAACCTCACTACAGATCCGCTGTAGCATATGTTCACAAACAAAAAATATTTCTTTATTTGTAAGTTGTGCACGCACATCTACCTCAACAACAACTAGTTGAGCATCCAATTCAATGGCGGATCTAGAACTTTTCTATGGTGGGGGCTTAAAAATAATGGATATATTTTGACTAAAGAAAAGTATTTCAAATTGTTCCAAAATACATAATATAACGACAAAAAAAGTTAAAATAAAAAAAAGCTTACAATTGTCCTCTACGAGTTTTCATATTTTGAAAATGTTCAATGATTTTTTCATTGTCCACTTCATCAAATATGTCACTCTCTACGAGCTTACAATTGAACTCTTGAATGAAATAATGGAAAGAGAAGAAACAAAAAAAGTGTTATGTCAAAATGTGAGAGTAAACTGTAAGAATTGTGAGAGAATGTGAATAAAGTTAAGAGAGAGAATGAGTGGAGATTGTAATTGAATTTGAAAAGTTAAAACAATTAAAAAAATAGAAATAATAAATGGTAATAATTAAGAAAAGAATTTGAAGAGTTAAAGTAGGATTGGGTAGTTACATAATACACATTAGTGGGTTTGTTGGAGTTATATGAGGGCTGAACAAATAATTAATACTAATTATTAAAAGACTTTTTTTTGCTTTGTGGGGTCATGAGCCCCCACTCTCCTCAATGTGAATCTGCCCCTGATCCAATTTAACATCATTATTCGCTTATTTTGGTTGAACGTCATTATTCACTTTATCCAGTTTAACATCATGCTCCACTTTGACCGGTTTAACATCCACACTCACAGTAGCTTTGAGAAACATATTTGGGTACACCGTATCTATTACCACCAAAAACAAAAAAAAACAATGTGAATATCTCTGAGCAATTTCGGTGATGATCTTTCATACCACCTAGAAATTCGTCTAGAGATGCATTTCTAGATTCAAGATTCATTTTCCAGCTTAAAAAATGGATTAATGCAAGGAACGAGGGATCAAAATAATGATTTATACATGCAATTCCAACTTCTTTTACTCCATTTAAAGTGATGAAATACACGAAAAATATTTTGGTGGTGAAATGATGATTGAGAATGAGAGAGTTTTTCGAGGTATTTTTTGTTGCAATGGTTACTTGCTTTAGCATGAAGAAGAAGCTCATGTAAGAAGGTGTTTTATCAACCTTCTCGCTGGATATTTCTAGAGATGCATCTTCAAAAATATCACTGAATCATTTTTAAAATCAGTTGAGTGAATAACAATACCACATATATAAGTAAAATGTATTTCGGAGATGTATTTTCGAATACACCCAAACAACGTACGAAGATGTATCTTCACATTTAAAAAAAAATGAAATAAAATACAGAAAAGAGAAGATAGACGTGGTTTTAAGTGCATACGAAAATACATATTCAAACACCTAAAAATAAAACTATGCTGGTATAAAGATATGAAAATAGTATTTCCCAAAAAATTTCTATAATTTTTGGCGCTTTTTCCCCCCACATTCCCTCCACGTTGCCCAAATGACATTGTGCTAAAATTCACGCCCGAAGCGCACGGCTTTATCCTGCACACCTCAAAACACGCGAATATAGAAAAAAGTAACAGAAAGAATCAACTTCAACCTTGCTACTCCAATTCTACTGAACTCTTTCTGGTACGTTTTCTCCCTCTCTTCAACTCTACACAGAGGTCAATTCTCATAAATTCTTCATCTGTTCATGCTTTTCCCTCGCAATTTCTCTATACTGTTTTCCCCTTCACTTCCAATCGACAAATTCTGAAACCCTAAAACCATCTCTGAAACGGTTTTTACTTTGGTTTATCGTTCAGCTACTTGATTTTGATGCTAATAAGTAGAATATCACTTCGCTCCGTTGTTTCGAGCATGTTTTTCATAGCTGTGATCCTTTTTCTGGTTTTAGAGCCGAAATTACTTCTGTGTCGTTTATGAGCTTACCGTTGCGTCACTAGTTCTGTGAATGTGCTATATGCTTAAATCATGAAGGATCGTGAATTTTCAATTCGACTGTGAATTTTGACGTTATATTTGTTTTCTGTTTTTGCATATATACCTCTGCTGCTGTTCGAAAATGCTTGTGTAGAATTTTGGAGTGTGTTTCTTATAGAAGTTTATTTGTTTGCTCTTGTAGGTTTTGCTTATGATAGTTTCATCATGTTCATTAAGCAGGTAATTGTGCTTTGATACATGTATTTATTTTCGCTTGCATTTACGTCTACAGTTCTACTGTAATATAACATTTGGTTTTATTATTTTTCTGTATTTCAACTTTCTTCTTTGGAGATATCCTTTATATTGTTGCCTTATGGAGTTTGTTCCTTGCTAAATGGACTTCTGATGTAGTTGTATTTTTATAATTTTTTAAGGTTGTGATCGAAGGTTTCAAGAGTTATCGAGAGCAAATTGCCACCGAGGATTTCAGTCCTAAAGTTAATTGTGTTGGTAATGATTTTATTGAAAAGCTTTTGCACGAATTCGTCTATTGATTCTGCATAATCCTTTGAAATGCATGATGTAGGCATTTCATCTATGACATGTCTATTATATAATGATAAATGAAGCATTGATGAGAGAATAAGATGAATTAACTGTATTGAATTAACAGAATTCATAGCGAGTTAGTTAGACAGTTATAGAGAGGCTTAAGTGAGTAGTGACAGCTCACCATAACAAACTAATACTAACCTCTAACTAACTAGATAGAAGTTAGTTAAGACTAACTTCTAGTGTGACTTAATATACTCTAATAATGTAATGATGGCTTCTCAATAACGTATGAAGTTAATAGAATGTCACATGAAATTAGTCAAGTTTCGTTTGGGTACATCATAGCTTGTAGAAATATAGTAAGTTTTTTTTTTGATGAGAATGAGTGATATTTGTTGGCATAGTTTGTACATTGTTATTTTAAACAGTTGCAGATAGACATACATATAGTATTAGTCTTGTTATGATCCCATTCTACAATTCTTTTTAATTTTAGGATGAAAGGAAGTTTTATGAGAAGAGTAGCTCAGATGTTGACACTATAGTATTGTCTCAATAGTAACAACATGGAGAGAAACAGAAATACTCATTACAAATTCATAGCTTGCCGGTTTCATGTTTGAACAAGGAATACTTCTAAAACAACCCACTATCTTAGCACCACGAAACACCCTCTGACCCATGTAAGGTGTAGCAGTGGCAGTTTATCCCCCAACCATAACATTGAGTAATTGCAAAATCTGCACACTTCCGCAGCATCGGAGTAATGTAGGACTGGTTACTAGTATTGGTTGAGAAGTGTATGACTACATTTTTATTAGAAAATGCTTTATTAAGGTTGTAATTCTGGAATAAGCTGTATGTTTTTGATTCCACTGAATATCTTTATCCAAAATCCAAACAAAAGACTTCACTTTAGAACAAACTCTTGGTTCCATTTCCTAATCGGGGCTACTGAAAGGTGTTGGGGCTCCTAACAAAAGGAATCCTGTTAGGAAGATGAGTTAGATAGTAGGGTTTTTACCAAAATAAGATTTACTTGTTAAACTATTTCTGGAAGGGGGCTAGCCAAAATAATCCTATTTGTGAAGTACATTTTTTGTTCACTACATTCTCTTCATTTTCATTACTTATTTATACTCTGATGATTCTTCTTCCATCTAATTTAATGTGAATTTGTTTCAAAATGTTATTTTGCATCTTTCATGTTTAGGTTAAATTAATGGGCATTCATTGTATATCTTAGTAACATCAATATTATTTATTTGCTATTTTTTTTTTTTTTTTTGCAGTTGGTGCTAATGGATCTGGCAAAACAAATTTTTTCCATGGTACGGGAATTGTTATTTTCCGTGCCACTATACTTATTACTTCTCCAGCTTTCACTATTTTGTGAAGTTGCTCACCTTGAATTTGACACTTGTTTTCCCCACTTTTCTTTTGTATATAGCCATTCGTTTTGTATTGAGTGATCTCTTTCAGAACCTTCGCAATGAAGATAGGCATGCCCTACTCCATGTATGGCACAGTTCAAACTTCCTTTTACATTTCTAATGTTGTGGTTGCTACCTATCACCAATCAACAGTAGAATCAATCATACTTAAATGATTATTTCTCTTTACAGGAAGGGGCTGGACACCCGGTTTTATCTGCTTTTGTGGAGATCGTGTTTGATAATTCAGACAATCGTATCCCGGTAATATTTTTAAAATAATAGTTTCATTTCTATTTGTTAAGGATATTTCTGTTAAGCCTACCTGCCAGTGGTTCTTTCTGTTAAGCCTTCTAACTTCTCTCCTTACTTTCCTTCCTTCATACCTTGCTGTCCCTCCTTCTGGAGACTTGTGTTCTCAGGCCTATTATCCTTTTTCTCCTTTGATACACATACTTAACGGGTCTGTCATTGTGCATAAGTTGTATCCTGTTGCATGATTGCTATCGCAAAGAAAATGACTTTATCCAGAAACTTTTGATAGACCATTTATGTGAAGATTCTGATATGTAATTTTTTCTGGCGTTCTTTATTATATCAATCTCTATCTTTCTAAGTGGCGTATGGTTGGGTATTTATCTGTTCTTTGCACTGAGTTTTACGCCATGGGTTTTCCTAATTAATTTACGTATCATTTTTAGCTCATTTGTTTTCTATGTCGAAGTTTTTTATTCTTATTCCATGTATGGATGTTTTTGGCATTGTTCTCGGGGTTTTTGATTGTACCTACTTCCTACTATCTCCCTCAAGTTGAGAAGTAATTTGATAAATTAATGATATGGTTTTCTAGGGTCGGCCTGAGTTTTATTTGAAAGAATTTCTAATACAATTTCATTTGTTTATAACTTGCTTTATATTAAATATCCTTTTATCTAAGTTGTTTGCAAAATCTCTCGTTCTGTGCTTGGCGATGTACTTATTTTTACATAGCACCCTATGAGCTTTCCTTTTTACTTACTTTATCATTTATGTGCTTTATCTTTGATAACCATATATTTGCAAAATTTGTGCATGTACACTATCTTGGTATATATTTTGGTGAATAGGTTGACAAGGAGGAAGTGCACTTACGCCGGACAATTGGTTTGAAAAAGGATGAGTATTTTCTAGATGGGAAACACATAACGTGAGTGTAATAGATTAAGACATAGAGGCACATACTATAAATTCATTTTTTATATTAAATTGACATTTTATCTTATGTTCTTTGGTTATTTTGAGTATTTATTTACCTGTCCTAAAGAAAGATGATAAACAATTTGCAGAAAAACTGAAGTGATGAATTTACTGGAAAGTGCTGGGTTCTCTCGCTCAAATCCATATTATGTTGTACAACAAGGAAAGGTATTGGTGCAGGCTGATGGTGCTGCATTAGGTTTTTAAAATTGCTATGTTGATAGGCTTTGAAGTAATTACTAAACTTGCTCATTTCTTGCTCTTGCCTAGATAGCATCCCTAACCTTGATGAAAGACTCTGAGCGATTGGATTTACTGAAGGAAATAGGTGGTACTAGAGTTTATGAAGAAAGGCGTCGTGAAAGTTTGAAAATAATGCAGGATACAAGCAAGTCTTTCCTACTTTTTATTTTTAAATTTCTGATTTCTTAAGTTTAACTTGTTGTTATAGATTTTGTTAATATCATGTCTTTTGCTGTGAGACAGGTAACAAAAGAAAACAAATTATCCAAGTTGTACAGTATTTAGACGAGAGGTTGAAGGAACTAGATGAGGAGAAAGAGGAACTTAGACAATATCAGCACCTTGACAAGGAGAGAAAATCCTTGGAATATGCCATATATAACAAAGAAGTTCAAGATGCTCGGCAAAAACTTGCAGAGGTTATCCATATTAATGTTTCCACATTTATTATAATTTTTGAATGATTTTTTTACCGTGTTTTATCTGTGAATCTATTTCTTCCTTGATGGTTGGATTGTCAATCACGTCCATTTTGGTGATGAAATGTTGTTTTTCTTTATTCTTCTTGATGTATAGTTCAAAATCAATGCTGAGGTAAGACTGAAAATGTTATAATAAGTTCGTAAGAAGACCTTCATTTTGTTTTCAATTGATATTTTCTTGTGTGTAGTTAAATAGACAGAGTGCATATACTTAAGTACTCAAGATACCTCCATCAGGTGCCCGGCTGTCAATTGTTAGACTTAGGGATTGCACAGACAAATGTGTAGGTTTTAATAATGATAACAATTCTGGACTAAACCAGAAATAGGATACAATTTCAGAATTTTGGATTGGACCTAACACAACTTTACAAAACCTGTTTGCAAGGTTAAAACTGCCCCCAGACATGTTCATGCCATATCTCATCCAATGTGCGATTTTTAACACACAACACAATTTACAATCCTAAAACCTAACAGAGTCAGATAGTTATCCTCTCTTCTGATAAAAATAACTGTCCTAACTGCTTAATAAAATAACTGCCTTTCATTCACTTAACTGTCACCAGTAATTCCTTTTTTTTTCCTTTGGACATAAACTTTAAAAAGCCTCGTATCATAGACTAGCCTGTCATCAATTTGCAAAGTGGAGGAAAGTAACAACCTTGATGAAAGTAGAAACCAAACAATGTTATCAAATATGAATGGTGGACCATGACCGAAGGGCCCAAATTCCAACCTTTTAAGCTTCCATTTCTGCTATGAAGCGCCATGGTGCTGCTGCTTTTCACAAATTTGCCATAGCGGTTGTCAAGAAATCTGCCAATTAAATTCACGATGGAAATCCGCCACTTAAATGCACTGAACATTATAGTAGTAGCAAATTAATGATCTTCCAACTTAGTTGACTTCTCTAAATTTGTCACGTTTTAGAGAGACCAGACTACTAAAATCATCTGTTTCTCTTACCCAAATCTTCCGCTTCTTAGTCTTCTGTGCAGTTGGCTACTCTGTTCTGTTACCCCTCCCTTTTTCTCCTGTAATTGTCTCTCATCTCTATTTCATCCTTTTCCATTCCCAATCAGCCTTACATCCCTGCTCCTTTTTTTTTTCCCTACTATGGACTTTGTAAAATGCTCTCGCTTATTCAATGCAGTTATTTGTTTAAATTGTACACTAAATTTTTGTTGTTGGTCTTTATAGATCAATCAAAAATCAAGATGTCAAATTTATACCGTTCTAGTCTTTTATGCATTTTATTCTGGTTTTACTATATTGGATTTCTGGTGCCTAAAGGTAATTGCTTGACTCGTGGTTCTAGATAGAAGAAGCACGGACCAAGGTTTCCGAAATATCAGCAAAGAAGTATAACGAGGTTCTTGATGCACATGAGAAATCCAAAGATTTGGATAGTAATTTGAAAGATATTACAAAGGAACTTCAAAGCTTTATCAAAGAAAAAGAAGTTATTGAAAAGCAACGAACAAAAGCATTAAAGAAGCACACAGAGCTTGAGCTTGATGCGAGAGACTTACGAGAGAAGATTTCTGGAAATATCCGTGCCAAAGTATTATTCTAATGATGATATAATGCTATGAATTCTTTTAAATGGTTTAGTTCTGTTCATGTTTTTACTTTTACCTACGTGGTTTCAGGAAGATGCTGCAAAACAACTGAAGATACTTGAGAATAAAATTCAAGGCTCAATGGTTGAACTGGACAAAATCAGCCCTTCATACGATGATCTAGTTCAGAAAGAAAAAGAAATTACCAAGCGGTATGCTGTGGTTGTACTTGTCTACTGATATGCTTCAGTAAAATATAATTTATTTAACCTTCCTGGTGCATGCATCTTGACCTCCTGTTTTGTTTGTTAATGTTCTTCCCATATATGTGTGTGTGTGTGTGTATGTTTCTCAATTAACAATAAAATTTGGAGTAGTTAGGATACATGACAGAAATATCATTTATCTTTCATATATTTGTACTGTTTTTTATTTGAATCTTATCACTTACAAGATTATGAATTGTTAGAATAATGGAGTGCGAGAAGAAACTCAGTATACTCTATCAAAAGCAAGGACGTGCTACACAATTTTCAAGTAAAGCTGCTCGTGATAGGTGGCTTCAAAAGGAGATTGATGATCTTGAACGGGTGCACTCTTCAAACACAAACCAGGCAAGTATTCATTAATGGCAGCAGTTCTGAATTATGGACAAAATACTATTTTTTCTTTGACGTAGAGTTATCACCTTTTGTTTGGGCTATTAACCAGCTTTCTGTTAATATTTTGAGCTCCATTGCATATACATTTTTATGCATAATGGATTAATATTATTAGAGAATAGAATGAAGTAAAAGATCAGTGGAAATTCAACTTGCAATTACTATTCAAACAATATCTTGTAAGCTTATCAGTCATTGTAAATTCAATTAAGGATCACATATAATATTAAGGAACCCATGTAATATTGTTGTTGTCAGAAGGCTGAGCACCACTGAAATATAACCGTTTCTCCCAGAGGCACAAATACTTCACTTTGATTCTCTTTTTGCTTTTGGGTGGCAGAGGTAGGTCAATCGGTTTGAACTAGTTGAGCTAAATGTTAAAAGAGTTGGAGGTCCAGGGTTCAATCTTTGGCAAAGGTGTAAATATAAGGTGTAAATATAATACTAGCTACTAACAATTTGCCATTAAAAAAATCAAGATGGAATACATCTACTTTATATTCTCTTCACCGTATGCTTCATAGAAACAATTTATATGCTATGAGGAATACATGTTTAAATGAAATCCAATTGAATTTTTTATGAACGTTTTATGTTTATTATTTCTTATGAATCAAAAAGCAGAAGCCAGCTAACTTTTGCTTTTGAAATCTACTTTGCCTCAGATTATGAAGGCTGCCCTCCTAAGCTACTGTCAGTTTCTTATAAACAGGCTTTCAGCACTCTGTCAAACACTGGAAATTTGTTACTTGCTCTTATAATGATTAAAGCCATAGTAGTAAAAGTAATCTCTAATTGCTTGTAATGCAAGTTTTTATATAGACTAGTTATTAAGAGTTGGATTATATACATAGGTTTTTCATACTTCCCACTTCCTAAATCCCATGTTATGTTCATACATCTTATTGGCTATTCCACTACCTTCATAAAATACTTGTATTATTAAGATTGATTTATTAAATTGTGTCGACCGAGTATTTTGTGAAGGTAGTGGAACTTTAAGTATAGTCAATAGTATGCTATAGCCCATTTAAAAAAATAGTGTCTTATAGTGCCGAAGCAGCCCCTGGGTTATACAGAACAAGCTGTTGCGGCCGCTAGTCTAAATTAAGGCAGTTGTGGTGAGATAGAGAGTAAGAACTAGTAGTACTTTTGAAATTAAAAAAACCAAAATAGTGCAACCACCAGAACAAGGAGTTGAGTTTTCATTTAATGGTCATGCTAACAGGTGCCCTAAGGAATACCCGTCAAATACTTGTAAAACTGTAAATGTAATAAATACACAATTTTATATGCAAAAGTTACCTCTTTTGATTACTTTAACAATGCTCAAAGGATACTTGTTAGCATTTTCCTTTATTTATATATACATATACAGTTTACATGATATAAATTGTATACGAGTTCTAAAAGTACAGCCATCTCGCTTTCCACTATCATTTTATAGCATTATTGCGGTTGGCTTCTGCTCCACTATGCCGCGTTTATGTAACACTCTAATCAATACCCCTTATCATTGTCCTTTACTGTTACAGAAACTTTGGTCTCTTCTATCATGCTTTCTTTCATGTTTTTGATTTTTGCTTTGCACCACAGGAGAAGAAGCTGATGGAAGAAATTGAACGGCTTAAGGATGAAGTCCATGGTTGTGATGAGAATATCCAGAACCGTAGATTGAATATTACTTCTATGGAATCTCGAATTACTCAGTCACGTGAAGGATTTAATACTTATAAAGAAAAGAGAGATATGCTTCATGACAAGAGGAAGTTCGTATATTCTGTCGTTTTTTGTGTTTTTTGTGGATGAAAAAAGAATCATAAAACAGAAGTTAGTGTACAATGAAAGTGTAGGATGGATTGCAGCAAAAACTAAGAGGAGAAAAAGTGCATTACTTCTTACTTTTCATTGTCAATGAGATATTTCTTACAAATTGATATTATTATATTATAGGTCTTTATGGAACCAAGAGAGTCAACTAACTGCTGAAATTGATAAACTGCGAGCAGAAGTTGAAAAGGCTGAAAAGAGTCTTGATAATGCAATTCCTGGTGTGAGTAGCCCATCTTAAAAGCTTCTTTTAACATGATATTTCTTAATGCATAAAATATAAAGGTCCCTTGTGTATTCCTAAGACATTGCACCTTTCACTACGTGTGAGGTGATCTGTGCTTGTTTATTGCATATTATTGAAATGCGATACTAAGAGGCATTTGAATAAACTGTGTATCTTGAAAAGCACTATAGAGACTTTATTATATATAGAGAGATTTACAGTTAAAACATGCTATAGTCGATGTGAGACTATTCTATATACAAATATCAAGACATATAATATCAACACATAGACTTTTAATCTCAATGATTTGTGCATACTACATACCCTGTCTGAAAGAAATAAACACGTGTTCATAGATGTAAATTTATGTCATTCTAAAAATAAAGAAATACTCCCTATGATCCCATTTATAAGAAAAAGTTTACTTTTTAGATACATTGAATAAATAATGTATCTGGACAATTATTTATTCAATGTGTCTAAAAACGTAAATCTTTTCTTATAAATGGGACCGGAGGTAGTAATATTTACTTTTTCTCTAGGTGTTTTTACAACTATCTTTACTTCATATAGATGCAATAACTTCTAGTCCAAAGAAACTGCAGAGACTCTTTACCTCCAAAAGTGATATGACATTTAAGTGATAAATGAAGTAAAGTGATTCTACTCTGTGTTGGCAGTACGTCTTATTTTTTAAATATGCTAAAATGGGTAACCTGTTGCTACAAATATCCCACCGTGAAGGGGTCAAAAGAAGAGTCAAACCTATTATGGTATCCCACCGTGGAGGGGTCAAAAGAAGAGTCAAACCTATTATGGTTCTCAGTGTTTTGTGTATCTAAATATTGAGCAATGTTGACTACTTAACACTTGATAAAAGTGTACACTATTATTCTGTCCAGTTTGGAGATGATCTGTTATGATGATGTTTCTCTAGACCTATTCTGGGGGTAGCTTGGCATTATTATACATTACCATGTTTGACACTCTACTACAATATGCAGGATGTTAGAAGAGGGTTGAATTCAGTTCGGAAGATCTGCAAAAGTTATAACATTTCGGGAGTTCACGGTCCAATTATTGAGTTGCTGAACTGTGATGAAAAATTTTTCACCGCTGTTGAAGTGACTGCAGGAAACAGGTCTCCCTGTAATTCTTTGAATAGATATGTTTTACCATGTGTCACATTCATAGTGTTTTGGATACGGGGATGGGGTAGATTTGGCACATCCATAGCATGTAGTTTTTAATTTTATCAACTCTAGTATTTGTTCCTGGCCTGATCTTCTTATTGGTTTTTATAAATTTATATATTTGACTTGATTTCTTAATTTAACTTTGTTTTAACAGCTTATTTCATGTGGTTGTTGAAAATGATGACAAGTCAACTGAGATAATTAAACATCTTAATCGACAAAAAGGTGGACGCGTTACATTTATTCCACTTAACAGAGTAAATGCTCCTCATGTCACTTATCCACAAAGTTCTGATGTCATACCTCTTTTAAGGAAATTGAATTTTAAACAAGACTACACTCCAGCATTCAGCCAGGTACTTCTACTCAAGTGTTATTTCTTATTTTCATATGGATATATGGCTCGGTGTCTTTAGTTGCTATGTATTAAATAACTTAATTCTTAAATGGTTTATCTGGTTTCATCATAACATGATAAAATTGATGCAAGTGAAATGTGTTGAATTAGGACAATGTGATATTAAAGGATTATTGTTTTATTTATAGGGGTTTTTATATTACTATTAATAATTTAGAACTGTCTTAATTTTGAAATAACAAGTTAAGGGAAGGTTCCTCAAGTGCATGGGTGCTTATCATATTTTTTTTATCCCCATTGGGTTATTATTACCCTTCGGGTTCCTTTTGTTATTTAGATAATTGGTTTTAATGGAATTAGTATAATTAGTTTGTTGAATTTGAATCCCTAGGATTTTGTTGGATTCTAAGAATTCATGGTTATTGTTGATTTTCTTCCTCTTGATTGTTTGAGTATTCTATTCTTTTAGTGAAACACATATCTTGTTTAAATGAATTTATACCCACTTAAAATTAGAGGGTATACAGTTGGTAGTTTGCACTATTAGGTTCTTATATTGGGTCAAAGTTATCCTTACAAAACCGGTTTGAAAGGTGAAGGATTTTTCATTTGGACACTAAAATTAAAGGTAGGTTTGTAAGTTTCATTTAATTATTTTAAAACACAAATATAAAAAATTCCCTTTTCTCTTTTTAGTAAGTTGCTTCTTTGTCCGTCTACCTAACTCATCCTTACAAAACGGAAACTGGTTTGTAGTATTAGGGGTGTCTCTATTTATAAACTCTTTTCTAGTCTTCTCTCTTTTCATTGTGGGAGTTGAGCTTTTTTCAGTACCGCCCTTAGGTTCAACACTATTAGTTTAGTGCGTGGATTATTTGGAGGCTGGTCTGAATTGATAGACTTTGATACTATCATAAGTTTTATATTTGACCTAAATCACACTTACAAATTTGGCTTGTTAGACGAGGGACGCCTCTGTTTATAGATTAATTTTAGACCTTATCTATTTTTAATGTGGGATTTAGGTTTATCCCAATAGTTCCAAAGTGGGTACGTGAGCAGAGAAATTAGCGATCTTATTATGGACGATGCATATTTAAAAACAAATTTAAGAAATTAAACAGATTAAAAACACTATTTTGGGGGACTAAAGACAGTAATTAGCATATTTTGGGGGACTAAGAACATGTTTAAGCTCTTATTAATTTAGAGTGTCTAAGACTGAGTCACACCTAAAGTAGTCTTCAGGTTTTTCCAAGGAATCACTTTCCAAGAGGAGCATTCCAAACCTAAATATTACATCCTCTACATCAATGATGTCATCCTTATAGTCATATAGTTACACTAGATTTTCCTCAACATCAATTTTGATATTTTTATTAGGTATTTGCTAGAACAGTTATCTGCAAGAATCTGGATGTGGCTTCAAAGGTAGCTCGAACGAATGGTTTGGACTGCATAACACTGGAAGGTTTGCCTAACTCTCTGCATGTGTCTGCCTAGTGTGGATGATGAAATATTTTGTTTTGACAAATTGTTGACTGTCTCTTTACAGGTGATCAAGTAAGCAAAAAAGGTAGTATGACTGGAGGATTTTATGATCACAGACGATCGAGATTGAAGTTTATGAACATGATTAAGCAGAATGCTGACAATATTCACGATAGAGAGGAACAATTGGAGAAAGTTAAGTTTGAGATACAAGATATCCTTTAAATTAATGTTAGTAAATATAAACTTTGTACGTTTTCCATTTTTAGGTTAGAACAAATTTTTTATTAAATATAATGAAACGGAGCAAACAAAGTAAATCCGGATGATGTTGATTATCATCAACTGTCTGAAAGAAATAGCTCTAAGAGTGAGAAGAGAAACCATTTGGTTATGTGTGTCCAACTGTCATATTTACCTTTTGCTTTTGATTTATTTTCGTTATGTAATAATACGTGTTTTTGGTTTATATCGAGGGAGATGTGATATGTTGTCTGTAAGTTTCTGTGATTAGCTTCAACTTTTACAAACAGTTATTTCGTTTTGGTTTGACCATTATTTTTTCTGGTATCTTGGATATATTCACAGTGCTGTCTTAAATCAAAGTTTTTTTTTTTTATGAGTTAAGGTGCATTTGCATGATAAAATTCTTTATTAGAAATGTGGCAAGCTGAGCTGAAGAAAATAAAATGTTCCACCTGTGTTTTATCACATGTAAAGTTGTGCAGAACTTGCTTATTACTGCACTTTGTTGGTTCTATATGCCTTCACAGAATTTTAGTGTTTCTTTTGGTTTTTATTACATGGTTTCCTACACTTATTTCATGCATGGATGATGATTAACTTTTCCTTTTATATCATTCATTGTTCTATGTTATGCTAAAGTTTTTGAGGCTCTTGATTTTCTTTTTACGCGGTAACATGAAATACCGCATATTCATTAGTTGTGATTCATTCTCTGATGCCTTTGCCGTTCCTTGCCGTAAAGCCATTTCCCCCTATGGTTTTGTTTTCACTGAACTGGTCTCACAGATAGACCAAGAGATTAACGAACTTGTTGCTGAGCAGCAGAAGGCTGATGCTCAATGTGCTCATTACAAATCTGAGATAGGAGAGCTTAAGCGGGACATTGAAAATTCTAACAGGCAGAAGCAAGTAGTTACTAAAGCACTTGCAAAGAAGGTGTTATTGAATTTCTCAGATTATACTCAATCATCACTCTCAAGTTTCCTTTCTATTTGTAGCTGCTTGTGAGATTGTTCACTGCTAAATTGCTAATTGATTATCTTTTTTTTTTCTTTCCAAAATTGCTTGTAGGAGAAATCACTTGTTGATGTCCAGAATCAGATTGAACAACTTAAGGCTAGTATTGCTATGAAAAAAACTGAGATGGCCACAGAGCTCATTGATCATTTAACACCGGAGGAAAAAAGGCTTTTGTCAGATTTAAACCCTGAAATCAAAGACCTTAAAGAGAAGCTTGTTGCATGCAAAGCTGAACGCATTGAGGTTCTTGAGTAAATTATATTGATGTTCATAATATTTAAAGAGCTATAGTCACCATTTTAACTTCAAATTTTGCAGATCGAAGCACGGAAAGCAGAGCTGGAAACTAATCTAACCACTAATCTCAGGAAAAGAAAACAAGAGCTGGAGGCTGTGATATCATCTGTTGATGCTGACTCTTTGGTTGTTGATGCTGAGTTGAAGAAGCGGGAACTAAATGATGCTAAAATATCGGTTGATGATGCATCAAGTCAACTTAAAAGTAAAAACTTCAGCCATGTTTTCTTTTATCTATATCTTGAAGCTCAATTTTTTGTTCCTTTTTGACCAAATTTTCTTCCTCAGGTGTTTCTGATACTATAAATAAACGAACCAAGCAAATAGCGAAGATCAAAGATGAAATGAATAAATTGAAGGTATTGCTCTTTTAAATTGATTGATGGTTATGTGTTGTTTGTTCATAATGTCGAACTTTTTTACATCAGTCTTTGGAGGACGAGTATGATAGACAACTTCAGGAAGAAGCTAAAGAATTAGAGCAATTGCTGAGTAGAAAAAATACAAATTCTGCTAAGGAAGAAGAATATACTAAAAAAATAAGGGAACTGGGCCCATTGACATCTGATGCTTTTGATATGTAAGGCCTGCCTTGCTGCTTATTTTTACTTTTCTTATTTTTGTGTTCAGAAGATCTATTATTTTATAGGGATACAATAAAAGACGAATGCTCTTCTGAAAAGAAAAGAAATGATAGTCAATTATAAAGCACTAAAGCACCTCATTTTCTCTATGCATGTAATTAATCTATGTAAACAGTCCATTAGCAACATTTCATTCTCACTTCAAAGTTTATAGTGTTGCTTCCTAAGAAAGCCTTGTGCTCTTGCTTCCAAAGTTTTCTGCCAAGGCACATTTTCTTGAAAAGCATATTCCTTTTGACTCCAGTGTCTTTTAAATTTGGCATGGCTAATCCTTGGACGGTTGCACCTATATAGACAGAAGTTTTGTCCAAGAAAAAGGCCAAGGGCATTTTCTATTTGTTATCCATATATTGACTGTGTTTTATATTTTTTAATAATACTTGCTGTCTAGATTTTTTCCTGTGATAAACTTGAATACGTTGCCTTGATATCTTAACCATTTCATTAAGATATAGAGTTGTTACAGTTTATGGTTTCTTCATTATAGTTTACCATGTTCTCTATTTTTGTTTATGCTGATTTTAGTTGACTCATTTCCTCTTATAATGGGGATTATAGGTACAAACGGAAGAATATTAAAGAGTTGCAAAAAAAGCTGCACAGTTGCAATGATAAGTTGCAAAAGTTTAGTCATGTCAACAAGAAAGCACTCGATCAGTATATAAATTTTACTGAACAGCGAGAAGAACTTCAGAAAAGGCAGGCTGAACTTGATGCAGGAGATGAGGTATACTGTCATTTCAGTTAAGGAAGTTCGTTATATTTCTTTCCGAATGTTGCTTGCTCTGCACTTTTATTATCTAAAAAGGTTTCAAGCAGTTGACCTTTCATGGCTGTGAAAGTTGTTGCATCTTTATGTGTTCATGGAGTCGGTCTTGTTGAATACTCACCTGCATGTGGACTAATTTATTTCTGTGATACTTTTCTTATTTCCATCCTCTGATGTATCATGCCCTGTAATGTAGTATTAATGTGATATTTGTTTTTTTGGCTTGGGTTGAGTGTACGACTGGTTCAATGCCAACTTTTGCAATTGTGATTGTATTGTATGCAACACCATCAAACACGAACACCTCTGGAGTAGACGTATTGTGGTGTCCGACACGCGTTGTAGTTCGAACATTCATTCTGACATAAAAAATGCTGTTGTTGCGGAAAAGTCGGACAAGTGTCCCAAAAATATGGTTATTTTTTTTTGCTTCGACACCTTTTGAATCGGTGTGTGACACTCGTACAACAAGTGTCGGGCAATTCAGACAAATGTCCAAATAAAATTATTATTATTATTTTTTGTTGCTTCCAAGTTCCAACACGCCTTGTACATTTTTTAACAAACCTCACACATGTAAATGGATAAATGAAGCTCAAATACTATTATAGATGCAACGGTGCTAAATTATTTGACCTTTTTGCCATTAAATAATTGCAGAAAATCAAAGAGCT
Organism: Vicia villosa; assembly: GCF_029867415.1. Lineage (NCBI taxonomy): Eukaryota > Viridiplantae > Streptophyta > Magnoliopsida > Fabales > Fabaceae > Vicia > Vicia villosa. The sequence continues at coordinate 95,547,482 of NC_081186.1, read as the reverse complement.
GATAACAGTGCTAGATCAGCGGAAGGACGAATCAATAGAGCGCACTTTCAAAGGTGTTGCTAGGCATTTCCGAGAAGTATTTTCTGAACTTGTACAGGGGGGCCGTGGTTATCTGGTTATGATGAAGAAGAAGGTTTGTGGCTATTAAATAATATCTTAAATTCTCCCATCAAATCTTGTGATTGCATTGGATAGAAAAAGATGATGCTTATAGCTTGTTATCTATGATTCGTGTTGCATAATTTTTGAAAATATTATAGCAACATAGAACTATTATTTCAGTAGAAGAACACTCCTTTTGTAGGAGGAATACATTATGTCAATTTCTCAAATTAAGGAGTGATATAAACAATAATAAAAATAAATATCCGTCATGCCCAACCTTCTTATTAGATGCTCAAAAGTCAGTCTTGCTAATCTGAGTTAAATGTCTACTTTCTATTGATTTGAAGGCATAAGTGGCAAGCATAAAACTTTATGTCAAACTGCCTTATTTCTATTCAAAATTTATGAGAGGAATGGTCAGTGATAAATTGATATTTACCTTTGTCACTGTAACTCATGCACATGGTATTTCTATATTTTATTTCTTTTCCCTCAGGATGGTGATCTTGATGATGATGAGCAAGACGAGGATGGTCCCCGGGAAGCAAATCCAGAGGGGAGAGTAGAAAAGTACATTGGGGTGAAAGTGAAGGCAAGTGTTTTGATTTTCTTCTTCTTTATTTATATGTAGTGTTTGTGGTATGGGGTTTTTGTTTTTGAATGTTAAGAACCAGAAAATGGCAGTGTTTAGAATATTAATATTCATGTCTGGAGATATATTTTCAATTCTTGTCTTCTGGTTGGGCATTTAGAGAGAATTTACATTCAATTTGTAGCACAACCAAATAAAAGCAAAATTTGATATCATTTTACAAAGATGAGATCTGTTTCCTGAGCCTTTTCTGATTGTAAAGCCCACACATGTATTCTCTCTAGCACATTTTAGTTGGGAATTTGGGCTTCTTCAGTTGCTCCTGCATTGCTACAAAAAGTCGAAGGTTTGCATTCCTACTACCTGATATTCGTAGGCATTTTATACCTTGCAGGTCTCTTTTACCGGACAAGGGGAGACACAGTCTATGAAGCAGTTGTCGGGGGGTCAAAAAACTGTTGTCGCACTTACACTTATCTTTGCCATACAAAGATGTGATCCGGCTCCCTTTTATCTATTTGATGAGATTGATGCAGCATTGGATCCCCAGTACAGAACTGCTGTTGGAAGTATCCATTTTATCTATGTCTATTCTATCTTGTCATGTCCAATGTCTGTTCTTGCATTTTCCATCTGTATTTACTCCATGTTGTAGTATACTTTTATATTTGCTTTTGCTCTTTTAGCAAGGTGTTATCGCTTTGTAAGAAACATGCTCTTCCCGACTTAGTTAAGCTACACAAGGCTTGAATGGAGAAATACTTGTAGAAATGGTATTGGACCTGATATATGTATGGTAAGATATTAGGTGTCATTTGATCCATGTCAGTGGTAAAAGGCATTGGTTATTGTTAATTTATTATTGTTATATGGACTTCTTGTAATATTAATTAAAACTTTGTTCATGGTTGTGATATTCTGAGTGACATCTAAACCTTTTATACTGTTGTTCCTTTGGAGATCCTTGACTTCCATAGATATGATCCGGCGCCTGGCAGACATAGCAAACACTCAATTTATCACAACAACTTTCCGCCCAGAGCTAGTTAAAGTTGCCGACAAGATATATGGAGTGACACATAAAAACAGGGTCAGTCGTGTTAATGTTATATCTGAGAGTGATGCTTTGGAATTTATTAATCAGGATCAGACGCAAAATGCAGAATAAGGTAATATTATAACTTCACTATTTCCCTTTCCAATGTATGACCCTGTTGAACTCTCCCAGCTCTTATTTGGGCCATGCAAAATTGAAATAACTTGTATTTTTCATGTGCTAGACAAACTGGAAAAAAGATAAACGGAATTGGTTTAAACTTATTCCTTCCATTTTTAAACTAAACGTTAGCCATTTCAGTCAAATAAAAATTTGTTCAAGGCCTGTTTATGAAATGTTACTATTTAATTGAAATGAAAAGTTATTATTTGGTTTATATTTTCATTTTGCTCGTTTCACTTTAATAAAATATCATTTTTTTGCTTTATTTTTTATTTTAAAAGTTATATGTAGTAAACATTTTTTTTTTGGACAAAGTATATGTAGTAAGCATAAACATTGAAATTGATTGAAAATTTGTTTTACTGTTTTCTTGTGCGAATATTTAAAGTAAAAAACAAAATAAAAACAACACTGTTATAATTCAAAATGTAAACAAGACATGATAGTTGAAACCAAACAGCCCGTATGTCCTTTACTATTGATTACTAGTTTTTTGTAGACAGGGTTTTTGATTTACTATGGTTATGTTAATCATGAAATTTACTCGGTTAATAATAAACTTAGAAATTTACATGTTTTGATATTTTAATTTATGATAAAAAAAATTTGTTGTTTGATATGTTTAGTCTAAGTAGTGGAAGAAGGTTTAGTTGTTTGCTGATTTTCTTTGCTTTGAATTATATTAAAATTCAATTGAAAGAATAAACTTGCAATTTTTTGATATTAATAATATTCTAATATTGATGTTTTCATAACAAGTCAAATGCTTATTGAAATGACCTGATATTGTGATTGGCCAAGTTGGCCCATTCTATATTTAATTTAATTATTGGTACAATCATTATTTTTTTAAATATGTTTTGAAGTGGTTGTTTATGTACTATCAGGATTTTCTACCTGCATGATCTGACCTCAATCGGTCTTGGAGCCCTTCAACGTCAGCAGCATAGTTCTTGTCAAATTCTTCAACCTGCACTTTTATGCTTGTCAAATTCTTCAACTTCCACTTCTATGAAATGGTGCAACCTGCACTCTTATGCCTGTCAAATTCTCCAACTTTCACTTTTATGAAATGGTTCAACGTAGGTTTTAATATTTCAGAAATTTGACCGCCCTTTACTAAATTTGTAAATACTTTATGTTAATATCTTGTGTGGTGCTTACCATGGAAACCATAGATCCACGGGGAAGACTGGTTGATAGTATAGAAAGTTTTAGAGTTTCAAAGATCTTGGTATGTGAATATTTGATTTGGAATCCGTTTCATATGCAAAGTCTAAGAGCCTGATAAAATTAAATATCAAACTAAATTAAAACGCCCAAATTAATATTTTTTATTGATATTTTTATCATATTAAATTTCTTTAAATAAATATGTTTTAACAACTTATATTTTGAATTTTTTATTTTAAACAACACGTGTTAGTATTGAGATAATAATATGAATTAAGTACTGATAACAAAATACCTTATATAGAAGGAAAATATATGGTTGAAGTAATACTATAAATTGTTATTTTAATTGAATTTTAGAAAATCCATTATTTTGAGGTTGTTAATTTTTATAATATTTTATGAAATACATTACATTGGTGCCACAAATCACAATCCCAAGAACCAATCATCATTCAAAGATATATACAAATTGACAATTTCTTTTTCCACCTTTACATGTTCTTTCAAACCCTTGACAAAATGTCAAAACCGTCCTCTTTTTTTGAGTGTCTTCTGCCGCACCATTCTGGCACATAATACATGCAAATTGTTGAGCTTTTTTCACTATATCAAAATTTAATTTGGAGATGTATATTTGAATGTGTTTTAGGGTTTATTTGCGGTGCATCTCTAAATTAATACCCCTATATGTCATAGGATCTTTAATGAGAGTTTACGAAACAGTTGTGAAAAAAAGAGTGAGTGACGAACAATGTAACATCTAGACATCTAATTTTTTCTCAAACTAGTGATTCTAACAAAAGATTATATATGGTTTAATTGGGTGCGTTCGGAATGTATTATTCAGACGAGACGAAATGGGCGATTTCGAAAATTAATTAGATTTAAGAAAAACAATGATCCGCATAATCATTTCTAGACTAAAATATATATGAGACACATATATAAATAATTTATGAAGTTCTATTTACGCTACTACTCTCCGTTTTAAAATGACGCTTGTTTAAGGTTTTTACACACAGATTAAAATATATAATAATATTTTCATAAGACATTGCATTTTTACTGAATTAATTTTATAAATATACACAATTAGAAAAAGTGCAATAATTTCTACATCGAAAAGTAAAAATAACATTCCAGAAATATTTTTTTCCTGTCTTTGTAGAGAGAGTATAAAAATAGCATTGACTTACTCCATCTAGTCTCTCATGGTTGTCGAACACTTATTGTGAAATCAGCCGTGTCAAACAAGGCAACAAGGACAATCACATAAATTTTTTTTTTATGTAAACTCAAACACCAAAACAACCATCACTTGCTTTCTGTCTCTCTAACTTTACAAGGCTAGTGCTTCTTATTCACTCCTCTCACTCTCAATGACTAGAACTTGTATAGCAATAGAATTATAAAGCTAACCAAAACAACCACCACTATCTTTCTCTGTAACTTGACAAGGTTAGTGCTTCTTATTCACTTGTCTCACTCACTCTCAATGGCTAGAACTAGTTATAGCACTAGAATTATCAAACTCTTTTTCTTCATTATTTCTTTCTTGCATGCTTCTTCTGCTCTTACCTTTGATGGCTTAACTCTCTTGTCACTCTTGGAAAGCTGGACCTTTGTTCCTCCTTTCAACGACTCTCCCTGGAGCTCTTCTGATTCCAATCCATGCTCATGGTTTGGTGTTCAATGCGACCACAACAACCATGTGGTTTCCCTTAACCTCACTGCTCATGGCATTTTTGGTCAACTTGGACCACAAATTGGAAACCTTTATCACTTGCACACCTTTTTGTTGTTGAATAATGGTTTCTCAGGACAAGTGCCTTCAGAGTTAAGCAACTGTACTTTGCTTGAGAATTTAGACCTTTCTATGAACAGATTCAGTGGAAATATACCATATAGTTTGAATAAGTTGCAAAATTTACGGTTTTTGAGTTTGTCTTCGAATCTGCTGACTGGTGAAATTTCAGATTCCTTGTTTCAAATTCCTTCCCTTGAAGAAGTGAGCTTTCACAGTAACCTTCTCAGTGGCCTTATCCCAACAAATATTGGAAACTTGACTCAACTATCGAGGTTGTATCTATATGGTAATATGTTTTCAGGGACTATTCCTTCATCCATTGGTAATTGCAGTAAATTGCAGGATCTTGATTTGTCTTTCAATCATTTGAGAGGCGAAATACCGGTAAGTATTTGGAGAATTCAAAGTCTTGTGAACATCTTGGTTCAAAACAACAGTCTCTCCGGGGAACTACCGATCGAGATGACAAATCTCAAGTATCTAAAAAACATCTCTTTGTTTGATAATCAGTTCTCAGGAATCATACCTCAAAGCTTGGGAATCAACAGCAGCTTAGTGAAGTTAGACTGTATGAATAACAAATTCAGTGGTAATCTCCCACCCAATCTTTGCTTTGGAAAGAATTTGGTAGTCCTCAACATGGAAATCAATCAACTTCAAGGTGGCATACCCTCTGATGTAGGAAAATGTGAAACTTTGTGGAGGTTGTTTCTCAATGAAAATAACTTCACCGGGTCTCTTCCTGAATTTGAAAGTAATCTGAACCTGAATTACTTGGACATGAGCAAGAACCATATCAGTGGACCGGTTCCATCAAGTTTGCGAAATTGCATAAATGTCACATACATTAATTTGTCATGGAACAAGTTTGGAGGGCTCATACCATCAGATCTTGGTAGACTTGTGAATCTTGTGGTTTTGGATCTTTCTCACAACAACCTGGAAGGTCCATTGCCTTCTCGGCTATCAAATTGTACTAAAATGGATCGATTTGATGTGGGGTTCAATTTCCTAAATGGATCTCTCCCGTCAAGTTTGAGAAATTGGACAGTCCTAACCACATTGATTTTAAGAGAAAATCACTTCACAGGAGGTATCCCACAGTTTTTGGCAGAATTTAGCAATCTTCGAGAGCTACAACTTGGCGGAAATTATTTAGGAGGCGAAATTCCTCCATCAATAGGAATGTTGGAAAGTTTGTTCTATGGATTGAATATGAGTGCTAATGGATTGACAGGTAGCATTCCTACTGAAATTGGGAAGCTAAGACAGTTGCAAAGTTTGGATATATCTTTGAACAATTTAACTGGAAGCATAGGTGCTCTTGTAGTTTCTGGTTCATTAATTGAGGTCAATATTTCTTACAATTTCTTCATTGGTTGTGTACCAGCAAGTCTAATGAAGTTTTGGAATTCCTCACCATCATCATTCATGGGTAATTCTCCTCTTAATCTAAATCCATGCGTCTACCAATCAGACGAATCACACAAATCAACTCATCACAAAGGTATCAGTATCAGTATTAGTAATGTTCAACTTGTGATGATAGGACTTGGATCTGTAATATCGATTTATGTAGTGATGGTAATAACAATTCTAGTGGATCTCTATAGAAAAGGAAAGAAAAATGCCTCTGGTCTTGAGAGAAGGTCTTTTAATGTAAGCAGAAGTATTGAACTAATAAATGATACTAATTATAAATTGAATACCTTAGCTGAAAAGGAGTTGTCTGCCCTTCAAGAGCAAGTGTTGGATGCCACAGAGAACCTAAAAGATGAGTATATTATTGGCAGAGGAGCACATGGTATTGTGTACAAAGCCATGATTGGTCAACAAGTTTGTGCTATAAAGAAGTTTGAATTTGGACGGAACAAGCAAAAGCGGTTAAAGATCATGCGCAACGAAATTGAAATCCTTGAGATCTTTAAACATCGAAACTTGATCAAATCTGCTGGCTACTGGATTGGAAATGACTATGGTTTAGTCTTGTATAAATTCATAGAAAATGGAAGCCTTTATGATGTTTTGCATGAAAAGAAACCCCCGCCACCCTTATCGTGGAATGTTCGGTTTAATATAGCTGTTGGAATTGCTCAAGGACTAGCTTATCTGCATTATGATTGTGTCCCACCGATATTGCACCGAGACATCAAACCAAAGAACATACTTGTTGATGAAAATATGGAGCCTATCATTGCTGATTTTGGAACAGCCCTATGCATGAAGGTGTTAGAGGATTCTTATAGTCACTCTGAAACAAGGAAAATGCTTTCGTCGCGCGTTGTTGGTACTCCTGGTTATATTGCACCAGGTAATTAACTTTTCATCCACAGTTACTGATGATTTTCGAAACCCTTTCATTGCCGATAGTAATTTGAATTTTAGGATGTGATATAGTTGACTTTATTTTCAACCAAGCTCTAATGTGGAGTTGTGCAAGATAGTGTTCTCTAACATGTTTGCTTTGGCATATGTGACAGAGAATGCATATGATATTGTGGTGGGAAGAAAGTCTGATGTATATAGCTACGGAGTTGTTTTGCTTGAGATAATAACTAGAAAGAAATTATTAGTTCCCTCTTTGTATGATGAGGCAATGGAGACTCACATAGTGACCTGGGCTAGATCTATAATGATGGAAACAGGCAAAATCGAGAACATTGTTGATCCATACCTTGTGAGAGCATTTCCCAGTTCAATACCATTAGCCAAGCAAGTCAATGCGGTTCTTTCATTGGCATTACAATGCACAGAGAAGGATCCACGAACGAGGCCAACTATGAAAGGTGTTATAGAATCTTATAATAAGAGCTTGTTTAAGTTGAGGTGTGATGAGGTGCAATATTCTGATGAACTTGGCCTAGTTTGATTTTCCTTCCCTCTATGTCAGGTCCAATACTTACCAAACCTTTCAACTGGTTTTTCCTATCATGTTGAGGTTAATATTATTGACACTTGCAAAAATCCTTGTACTCACAGACCAAATCGTTATCATACTACTCTTTAAACACCAATCAAACCAAGACCATTGTCCAAATTTGTGAATACTTGCGGAAAAAATTCCGAAGGTAGGTCACAAAAGGGAAGAGACATCAGAAATTTATGTAGATGAATGCTGGACATTGTTAACCATGGTTTATTATCAAATTTGTTTGGGCCACCTTGGTCATGCTCCTGATGTCCAATTCTGAGTGAATCAGGTTTGTAGACTGTCTCGTATTAAATGAGATGAGACTTGAAAATGTCTTTATAAATGGTGGACAATAGGTTCTTATTTTACATGTCAGTTTTGTAATTGTTGAATAAGGTTTAACTCAAATTATAAAATAGTCAGAAATGATAAGAGACATAATTTGAGATTTCGTTCAGTCATTATGTTTTGGTTGTTTCATGTACAACTGTGAGGTAGATTTTTTAGCAAGTGAACAAATTGTTCCTAGATATAGCATGATTTAAATCTTTTCTTAAAATGTATAAATATTATATTATAAAGATGCTTTTATGATTGTGGATGTAAGTTTATGACTCTTAAATTTATACACTTATTTATACAATTGTGTACGAGAACTAACTCCCGAATACTGATATTGTTAAACTGAACATCTTGTTTTGGATTTGAAACTAGAACTTCGTAGTTGTGTGTGATATAGGGGTGTTCAAGTTCAAATCGATTCAAATAAAAACTACAAAATATCGCAAAAAAATGAATATTATTGAATTGGGAAACGAACTTGCAAGGCATGAATAAACAAACATCTCAAATTTGCCAGTTTCCAGCCATACAGATCTAGCCCAGTTCAATAAAGTGGCCACCTTTGTCTTATCACTCAGAAGGGAAACAAGCACTTTCTTTTTCACCAAGTATGGCCTTTTGCACAACACCATGTGCCCCTCTGCCAATAATATATTGTTCTTTTAGTTTCTCTGTATCCACCAACACTAGGTCCTGAAGGGACTTTATTTGATTGACATTTCTAAAATATGATTTGGATTGATAATACAATGATTTCTGTTGCTGCATATATTGACTCCACTGTGAGAGGAAAAACCAATTGAAAAGCTCTCTAAGTGTTGGCCCAATGATAGAGGGAAGGAAAATCAAACAAGGGTGGGAGTAGGTTATTTTTGGAACAATTAGAGCAACTACCACAACCGTTTTAGTCTCTGTCTCACAATTTCGCATTACTTTAATTACAAGTCCATTGATACTAACAGCAGGTCTAGACACGAGTTTCCAATCATCCCAATCATAAACCCCAGCGAAAACTGATCTGTGTCTTGCCAAAACATAAAATCACCATTATCTCGAGGTTCAGGCTTCACATTATATGTAACTTCTCTTTATCCATGGATTGTGGCCCTACTGCTTTCTCCGCGTAGATGGTGTCAGAATATTATTCTGTCAAGGATACAAAACCAGAATTTGTGTTTTCTCTGTTTACTTTTCATTGATCTGATGCTATCCATATATATTACATAAGTCATAAATGGCATTAATAATACAAATATTCTAATTCCTATAATTTATATATAATTAGACAGCCTAACCTATATTCAGCAACTAACATCAAATATAGTTATAACAAAATCACTGCAATAAGTATTCCTTATTGACATCCCCCCTCAAATTGATGCGGTCGGTCAAGAAGCATCAATTTGCTGATAAGAAACTGATGTCGAGGTCGAGGTACAGCCTTAGTGAAGATATCTGCAAGTTGAAGTTGCGATGTGACATGAGGAAGAGATATAACATGATTGTCCAATGCTTCTCGAATTGAATGACAATCCACCTCAATATGCTTTGTGCGTTCATGAAAAACTGGATTAGTAGCAATTTGAATAGCACTAGTATTGTCGGCAAAAAGTGGTGTGGCTGTATGTTGAGGAAAACCGAGCTCAGCCAAAAGTCCACGAAGCCAAGTAATTTCAGAACAGGCTGTAGACATTGCTCGATACTCAGATTCTGTTGAAGACTTAGAGACGCGAGACTGCTTTTTACTCTTCCACGAAATCAACGCAGGACCAAGAAACATGCACCAACCAGTAACTGATCTTCGTGTATCGGGACAACCGGCCCAGTCTGCATCACTATAACCAATCAAACTAAGAGGCTGCCGAGCAGGAAAACATAGGCCGCGTGTAGATGTGCCTTTCAAGTACCGTATGATGCGACGTACTGCAGCTAGGTGAAGATGGCGGGGAGTGTGCATATATTGACTCACTTGCTGAACTGCAAAGGAAATATCGGGGCGAGTAATGGTCAAATAATTAAGGCTACCGACCAGCTGCCGGTATAACAAAGGATCAGATAATTGATCACCTTCATCACGACGATATTTCACATTAACCTCTAGAGGAGTATCCACTGGTGTGGCTGAAGTTAGGCCCGCCAAAGAAATCAAATCTTCAGTATATTTATGTTGATGGAGAAAAATTCCCTGGGAATTAGAACAAACCTCAAGCCCTAAAAAATAATGAAGACCCCCTAGATCTTTCATATGAAAAGAAGCCTGAAGTTGTTGCTTAATGTGCTGGATCGCGACATGATCAGAACCGGTAATAATCATATCATCAACATAAATAAGTAGAAGAACAATACCATTTAATGTGCGATGAATGAACATGGATGAGTCAAATTTACTCTGAGTAAAAGAAAAACCGAGTATAGTAGTTCGAAACTTTTCAAACCATGCTCGTGGAGCTTGTCGTAATCCATATAGAGAGCGTTTGAGCTTGCACACCCCTTCAGATGAGGAAGGCAGCCCTGGAGGAAGGGTCATATAAATATCTTCTGCCAAGTCTCCATGAAGAAATGCATTCTTCACATCCATTTGGGTAAGTGGCCATCCTTGAGAGGCAGCAATAGTCAAAATGGTTCTAATACTAGTCATTTTCGCGACCGGTGCAAAGGTCTCATCATAATTCACCCCATACTCTTGTTTATTGCCTAATGCAACCAATCGGGCTTTGTAACGATTAAGAGTACCGTCTGAATTCAACTTTACCGAATACACCCATTTACTCCCAATAGGCTTAACACCTGGAGGTCGAGGAACAATGTCCCAAGTGAAATTTTCTTGAAGGGCTTGTAGTTCATCGTTCATTGCCGTTACCCAACGAGCATCTTTAACTGCCTGAGAATAACAAGTAGGAATAGGTGTACCAGATAGAGTAGCAGTAAGAGAAATAGGGCTATATTCATACCTATCAGGTGGACGAGACACTCGTTGTGAGCGTCGCAGAGGCGCTGGTGCAGGCTCAAGTGACGGATTAGTGGCGGGAAGGGACAAAGTCGGAGCGCGCCTGACATAAACATGACCTGGTTTAAATCGTTCTATAGGAAGAGAATCATTAGAAAAATCAACAAGATTAACAAAATCAATAGAGGAAGGTTTAGTATTTTGGAAAAAATATTGTTGATCAAAGAATATAACATTCCTAGATATGCGTAAGCGACGAGAGGTGGGATCATAACACAAGAAGCCTTTATAAGTGGTACTATAACCCAAAAATGCACACATAACTGATTGGGCGCCAAGTTTATTTCGTTCAGAAGGTGGAAGATGAACAAAACATACACAACCAAATGTATGAAGATTAGTGTAATCAGGATGTGCATGAAAGAGACGAAAATAGGGAGAATCAAGCCCAAGAACCTGAGAAGGAAGACGGTTGATGAGAAAGACAGCTGTTGACAAAGCTTCAACCCAGAATTGGGGAGGGACAGAGGCAGCCAGAAGCAAGGAGCGCGTAACATCAAGTAAATGACGATTTTTGCGTTCGGCGATGCCATTTTGTTGAGGCGTATAGGGACATGAACGCTGAGACAGGATGCCTTTTTGTTGCAAAAATTCCTGAAAAGGATGAGAAATATATTCCCCACCGGAATCCGTACGTAATATCTTAATGGTGGTCTGAAATTGGTTTTCAACGTAAGCCAAAAATTTCTTAAACATTGCAAAAACTTCAGCTTTAGAACGAAGAAAATAAACCCAAGTAAAACGGCTAAAGTCATCAATAAATGTCACAAAATATTTATATTTGGAATGAGATAAAATTGGAGACACGCCCCAAACATCACTGTGAATAATTTCAAAACATTTTTCAGCACGATGAGCATGGAGAGGAAAAGGAAGAGTTTTGCTTTTGGCAAGTTTACACACTGAACAATTAAAAGATGAGTCAACACTGATATTTTTGTGGCCCGATAAACCTGTTTTTATTAAGTGAGACAAAACAACAAAGTTTGGATGTCCTAATTTATTATGCAAATCCGCAAACGGATGTGAGACATCAATACAAGAAAAAGAAAAATTAGAGGAATGAAACTGGAGCGGAAACAATCTGCCTACTTTAGGTCCCTTCGCGATCACTTTCCCCGACACTTGATCCTGCACAAAACAACCGTTACGAGAAAAATTAACATTATAGTTATTATCCACCAATTGGCCAACGGAAATTAAATTAGAGGCAAGTCCTGGTGACACAAATACATTGTTAAAGGAATGATTGATATCACCAACAGCAGAAATAGGCAGAGTGTTACCATCAGCAATTTGAATGTTTTGGGTGCCCTTATAAGCATGAACATTTTGTAAGTGTTTAGGGGATCCAGTCATATGATTAGAAGCCCCTGAATCCACAAACCAAGGTGTTGAAGCACTAGTAGACTTACCATGAATGCCCAAAGCTGATAGAGCTGAGAGAACAATCTGTTGCACCTTCTCCGGAGTCAACGTATCAGATGCATTAGCGATGATAGGAGTAGACAAACCAGCAGCTTGGGTAGTAGCTTGAAAGGCTTGGGTAGGGCGCCGAGCGGGTCTCGTGGGGCACTCAGTAATAATGTGATCACGTTGTTTGCAATAGTTGCAGAATTTCTTACTGCAGTTGCGAGCAATATGACCAAACTGTTTGCAGGAAAAACACTGGACACGCCGCGTATCACGTCTGTCGGCTGTATTTTGGGCTGAATAGGCGACTGTGACAGCATCGGTAGTATTCTGGTCCGGTGACATGCTGTTTTGGGTGAGTAGGCGCTGCTCTTCGCGGAAAAGTTCCCCGACACAAACTTCTAAACTAGGAACTGGATTACGGTTAAGTAAAGCTGCACGAGCCACTTCAAATTCTGCGCGAAGTTTCATAAGAAACTGATCGCGCTTGCTGACTTCATAAATATTTTGAACAGCTGCAAGGGATGTTTTAGGAACATCAGCATGCAAGATCTCAGAATGTTCAGCCCATAGATTTAGAAAACCAGAGTAGTAATCTTGAATGGACAGAGAGCCTTGTCGATAATTTGCAATATCTAGTTCGAGTTGAAAGCGTTTCGCTGCATTATTCTGATCGTATATCACCTTAAGATGATCCCACATGGCTTTGGCGGTCGAGAAGGAGCGCAAATTATTAACCATTTGAGGCTCAATTGAGGCAAGGATCCAAGAAATTATTTGCGCGTCCTTTGTTTCCCATGTATCTAACGCAGCCTTCTCGGTTGGAGCCTTCGAAGCCCCATTGAGATGACCAGACATTCCTTTCCCTTTCACATACATTTCAAATTGAAATGCCCACGAAGGATAGTTTTTCCCAGTAAATCGAACACAAAAATTCTCTCTTTCTTTTTCCGAAGCCATGAAACCAAACAAAAACCAAGAAACAGCGACAAGAAAAAAAAAAAAAAACCGAGTGCAGAGAAGACCAAAAGCAGAGAAGGGGACCAAAACAAGAGTCACCCAAAACTAAACAAGAGCCGAACCCCAAAAAAAATCGAAAAACAACAATGTCGAAGAGAACACTTATCAACAAAAATCTGACAGGTTAGATCGATAACCTACTGATACCATGTCAGAATATTATTCTGTCAAGGATACAAAACCAGAATTTGTGTTTTCTCTGTTTACTTTTCATTGATCTGATGCTATCCATATATATTACATAAGTCATAAATGGCATTAATAATACAAATATTCTAATTCCTATAATTTATATATAATTAGACAGCCTAACCTATATTCAGCAACTAACATCAAATATAGTTATAACAAAATCACTGCAATAAGTATTCCTTATTGACAGATGGTTGTCAGCACTAACATCTGAACCATCAGAAAAGAGGTTACAAGGGATAAATGGTTGTAGTGTTGTAACGGCATTTTTTATGGTCAGTCTCTTTTGAAGATCTGTCTCTGTGCATTGCAATACCAATAAAAAGATTGGCGCGACTTGCTTGGTCAGTGTTGCTGAATTGGGAAATGAACTAGCAAGGTGTGAGTCAACAATCATCTCGATGTCGTCAAGGACTTCAATTTCATTGCTGACGATACTTTGGTGCATTTTCTTGTTCCTTCCAAATTCAAACTTCTTTAAAGCAAAAACTTGTTGACCAAGTATGACTTTGTACACAGTACAATGTGCTTCTCTGCTAACGACATACTGATCATTTAGGTTCTCGGTAGCCTTCAATATCAGGTCCTGAAGGGTATTGGTTTTGTTGGCATTTATGAAGTATGATTTGGGTTGATAATACAAGGATTTATTAAGGTACATATACTGGCCCCAGCGCGAGAGGAAAAACCAATTGAAAGGTTTGGTTACTATCGGACCAGCGACAGAGGGAATGAAAATCAAACTAGGCCACACATAGGTTACTTTTGGAACATTCAGAGCAGCTACCACCAAAACCTGTTCAGTCAATATCTTACCATTTCCCGTCATTTTAACTAACAGTCCATCAATATAAATCGTAGGCTTGAGACTCCAATTTTCTTCAACACGGAATCCCATTTGAAATTTATCAGTGTCCGGCCAAAAGCTTAAGTCATTGTAATCCTTAGGTTCAGTCTCCGCATTGATTGGAACTTCTCTTTGTCTTTTCGCTGCATCCCTACTGCTTTCTCCCTGTAGATGGTTCTCAACACTAACAACTGGAATGTTAGGGAGAATATTAGGACTACATGGCTGCAGTGATGTATCAGCTGCAACCACATCACCCTGTTCCTCCTCATCACACCGCTTGAACATATCCTTTCTATACAAGCCAAGAATATCTTTCATGATTGGTCTCTTTCGTAGATCCTTCTCTGTGCATTGCAATGCCAATAAAAATATGGTAGTGACTTGCTTGGTCACTGCTGCTGAATCCAGAAGTGAACTCGCAAGGTATGAATCAGCAACATCCTCAATTTTGCCTGTTTCCAACCAAACTGTTCTAGCCCAGCTCACTAAAGGGGTCACTTTTCTCTCATCATTCAAAGAGGGAACTAACACTTTCTTTCTGGTTATTAGCTCGAGCAAAACAACGCCGTAGCTATATACATCAGATTTTCTTCCCTGCACTACTTGATATGCATTCTCTGTCACGTGACAACGTAAACATGTTAGCAAATGCCAAATACTATCTTGCTCCCACTGTCAAAGACATGTTGAAAAAAATAATTAAAAACTGAATACCTGGTGCAATGTAGCCAGGGGTACCAATAACTTTTGTCGAAAGCATTTTCCTCGTTTCTGAATGACTATAAGAATCTTCGGATGACTTCCTGTACAGGGCAGTACCAAAATCAGCTATAATTGGATCCATATTCTCATCAATAAGAATATTCTTCGGTTTAATATCTCGGTGCACTATGGGTGGATCACAATTATTATGCAGATATGCAATTCCTTCGGCAATTCCAACAGCTAAGTTAAACCTGGCGTTCCACGTTAAAGGCGGCGGGGGATTCTTTTCATGCAAGATATCATGAAGACTACCGTTCTCCATGAATTTATACAAGACTAAGCCATATTCCTCACCAATCCAGTAGTCTGCATATTTGATCAAGTTGCGATGCTTATACATTCCAAGCACTTCAATTTCTTTGCACATCATACGTAGCTGTTTTCTCCTGTTCCTTGCGAATTCAAATTGCTTTACAGCAAAAACCTGGTCACCAAGAATTGCTTTGTACACGATACCATGTGCCCCTCTGCCGATAATATACTCATCACTTAGGTTATCTGTAGCCTGCAGCACTAGATTCCTAAGGGCGGATGACGGTTCTTTACCTGAGATGTTGAATTCGTCAGCATATCCGACTCCAATCCTTCCAGCTCCTCTATCAATATAATACCATTGATTTAGATCGGACTCCATATCTGAATTCTTTCTAAGAAGACACCGTCGAATTATCATTACCAGTACAGAAGAAATCAGAATTGAGGATCCAAGTGCTATCATCACAATTCCAACATTACTGATACCTTTGTGATCATTTGATTTGTAGAAACAAGGATTCACATAACTAGAGTTAATGCAACTCAAACAACTGACACATAGGAGAGGATTACCCATGAACGATGATGGCGAGGATTTCAATAACTTCATTACTATATTATTAAGGCCAGTTGGTACAGAACCATTGAGGAGATTGTAAGAAATATTGATCGCAGTTAACGAAACAAGACCTTCAAGAACATTTATGCTTCCTGTTAAATTGTTGAAAGATATGTCCAGACTTTGCAGCAGTTGTAGCTTCGCGATTTCTGCAGGAATCCCTCCTGTCAATCCATTAGCACTCAGATTCAATCCGTAGAACAAATTGTGCAATGCTCCCATTGATCGAGGAATTTCGCCTCCAAAATTATTTCCGCCAAGTTGTAGCTCTCGCAGGTTGCTAAATTCTGCCAAAAACTGTGGGATACCTCCTGTGAAATGATTTTCTCTTAAAATCAATGTGGATAAGCCTCTCCAACTTCTCAAACTCGACGGGATTGAACCATTTAGGAAATTGAATCCGATGTCAAAACGATCCATTTTAGTACAATTCGACAGGCGAAGTGGCAAAGGACCTTCCAAGTTATTATGAGCAAGATTCAAAGTCACAAGATTCACAAGGCTTCCAAGGTCTGATGGTATTGGCCCTCCAAGCTTGTTCCATGACAAATTAATGTATGTGACATTTACGCAATTTCCCAAACTTGCTGGAATCAGTCCACTAATATTGTTCTTGCTCATGTCCATGTAATTCAGGTTCAGATTACTTTCAAAATCAGTAAGAGACTCATTGAAATTATTTTCATTGAGAATCAACCTCCTCAGAGTTTGAATTCTCCAAATACTCACCGGAATTTCGCCTCTCAAACGATTGAAAGATAAATCAAGGTCCTGCAATTTACTGCAATTACCAATGGATGAAGGAATAGTCTCTGACAATTGATTACCATATAGATACAACCTCAATATTTGAGTCAAGTTTCCAATATTAGTTGGAATAAGTCCACTAAGAAGGTTACTGTGAAAGCTCACTTCTTCTAGAGATTGAATTTCAAACAAAGAATCTGGAATTTCACCAGTCAGCAGATTGGAAGACAAGCTCAAAAACCGTAAATTTTGCAACTGATTCAAACTATATGGTATACTTCCAGTGAATTTGTTCCTAGAAAGGTCTAAATTCTCAAGAAAACTACAGTTGCTTAGCTCTGAAGGCACTTTTCCTGAGAAACCATTATCCAACAACAAAAGGGTATGCAAGTGATAAAGGTTTCCAATTTGTGGTCCAAGTTGACCAAAAATACCATGACTAGTGAGGTTAAGGGAAACCACATGGTTGTTACGGTCGCATTGAACACCAAGCCATGAGCATGGATTGGAATCAGAAGCTCTCCAGGTAGAGTTGACTAGAGGTGGAACAAAGGTCCAGGTTCTCAAGAGTGACAAGAGAGTGAAGCCATCAGAGGTAAGAGCAGAAGCAGCATGCAAGGAAGAAATAATGAAGAACAAGAACTTGATAAATCTAGAGTTATAACAGGTATTAATCATTGTAAGCACTAACCTTATCAAGTTACAGAGAAAGAAACCAAGTAGTAGTTGTTTTTGGTCTTTGAGTTCACTAAGAAAGGAAGAATGATGTGATTGTCCTTGTTGCACTTGCCGTGCCCGTGTATAACAGTGCTGCTTTCACATTAAGTCTTCGTCAACCATGGGAGACTAGAGGGAGTAAATCAATAATGTTATTTATAAAAAAATAGATTGAGTTAGTTTTATTTTTATTTTTTATGTTTATTAATTTTATTTTATTGTATAAGCTTGTTAAGAAAAGTCAAAGTCAATTCAAATTTGTTGGATGAATTGCTATTAGATTTTTATTATTGGACTACCAATCATTTATATTGGAAAATTACTCATTACACTCTATGTTTTGTTGAAAATAGAAAAAAAAATACATGGTATATTGTTCACTAAAATAAGCATTTAAGACTTAGGTTAATGTATTCAAGGAGTTTGACTATTATTTATTTCTTCTTCTAAATATAATAAATATAATATGTAATTAATTATATAGTGTGTATCAATACTACAATGAGAGCTTCCTTTCACTAGCAAATTATGCGACGAGTTGCTGCCAAGTGAAGATGGCGAGGAGAGTGAATGAATTGATTTATTGAATTGTGAATAGGAATTAGTTTAAATGTAATTATTTAGTGTAATTACCGATATAGCCCTGTAACCTTTATATATACGAAAAATAATAATGAGAAAAGTATCAAGCCAAGAATTATTGACATGGTATCAGTAGGTTTTCGATCAAACCTGTGAGTTTTAGATTAATCTTGGCTTTATTCAGCGACACCCCACTGGGTCGCTCTTGAAATCGTCTCGGTAGATCTCGTTTCTCGGTAATTGAAATCATCTCGGTTCTCGATAATCTCTTCCAAGATTGCGACTCTAATCTCGGGTGCTTACAATCGTGTTTCTGGTAATGCTCATAAGTTACAATTTTGTTATTCCTCCTTGTTTGCAAATCGTGTTTGCTTTGATCGTGTTATCGTATCAGTGTCAACAAGTATTCTGAATTAGGGTTTTGATTTGGTGTCGGCGAGTATCCTGAATTGGGGTGTTGGTTTGGTGTCGGCAAGTATTTTCTTCGATGTTCTGTTGGTGTTTCTTGTTTCACGTTAACAAAATTCTTACGTTAACAAAATTGTTCTTAAGTCATCTCTGATATTATGGCTTCCGAAGAAGAGATAGATCATATTTGTGTTCGTTTTACCGGAAAGAATTATCTTGTTTGGGAATTTCAGTTTCGGATGTATGTCAAAGGGAAATGATTATGGTGTCACTTGGACGATGTCTCTTTGGCACCGTTAGAGACAACTGATTTAGATGCATGGGAAATAGAAGATGCTCAAATTAACAAAAGATATGTTAGGACAAGTAATAGTCAAGTAATTAAGGCTACCCACGAATTGACGATACAATATGAGATGAAACAATAGATCACCATCGTCCGATGATATTTAACATTAACCTCAAAAGAAGTATCCACTAGATTAGTTGATTGGAGACCGGCCATAGAAATTAAATATGCGACATACTTGTGTTGATGGAGTAAGATGTCCTTGGATGTAGCATGAACCTCAAAACCAAAAAAATAATACATATTACCAAGATCTTTTCATATGAAACAGTGCTTATAACTGATGTTTAAGACTTTGAATGGAAGCGCGATCAGAACCAGTAATAATCATATCATTAACATACAGAAGTAGGACAATTCCAATAAATGAATAAATTGAGAAGAATCATATTGAGTCTGAGTAAAGGAGAACCCAAGTAGAGTGGAGCAAAATTTTTCATACCATGCTCTAGGCGCTTGTTTCAAACCGCATAAGGAGTCTTTGAGCTTGCACACACCCTTAGATGACGAGAATAAACTTTGAAGAGGACCATATAAATATCTTTCGCCAGGTCACCATGAAAAAAAATATTTTTCACATTCATTTGATGAAGAGTCTATCCGTTATAAGCAACTATAAAGAGTATTGTACGAACATATGTCATTTTGGCAACCGGTGCAAATGTCTCATCATAATCAATTTCATATTCCTGCTTATTCCTAAGGCAACCAATCGAGGCTTGAAACGGTTGAGAGAACCATCAGAATTCAGTATAAAAAAATACACACATTTGCAGCCTATGAGTTTGATATCAGGGGGACAAGGGACAATTTCCCATGTAAAATTCTCTTGAAGAGCCTGAAGTTCCTCATTCATTGTTTTTATCCAGTGCACATCTTTAACAGCCTATACATAACAAGTAGGAATAAATATGCTAGATAGTGAGGCAGTCAGAGAGAGAAGTATGTGAAAAATTATACCTATCTAGTGAATATCTATATGGTTTGACTGGTTCAGGATCATGTGGCAGATCAGTGTCGGGAGGGGCAGTGGAAACCTGTTTTCTGTGTTGTCTGGCATATGTGATTTGTGTGTTATCTAGAATATGTGATTTCTAGTTTGTAACGTTCTATAGGAGAAAAAGAGTGAAACATATATTGATTATAAAAAATGTAACATTCCTAGAAACTCGAAAGCAATGATTAGAGACATCATAACACACAAAACCCTTATGAAAGTTGCTACACCCCATACATGTACATTCAACAGACTGTGCTCCAAGCTTATCTCGTTCAAACGGAGGTAAGTGAACAAAACACACACATCTAAAATAGGGTCGTTCCTTTGAATTTCGAGGCCTTGGGCGAATCAAAAGAGTGGTGCCCATATAAATTTTTTAAACAATAAATACATAAGGATTAAAGAAATAATTGGATAAAAAACACATTTTCATTTGACATTGTGCAAAAAGAATAGAAGTATGGATCTTTAAATCAATGTTTATACTACATCAAAACATAAAACCACTTTAAAAAGACTTTTTCTTCTTTTTTTTTTTGCAAAATCATTAATAATTTGTTCATAATCAAGGTTCTTCAAAAAATTATTTTCAATTGAAATCAACACAAGACTATTTAATCTATTTTGTGACATAGTAGATCTCAAATAACATTTTAATAATTTTAACAATTTTAATTTAGAAAAACTTCTCTAGAGAGATAAAAGACAGGACTCTTCGAAAAACTCTTGTGAACGCTGGATATGCATTAACTCAACCTTCATTCAAACACTATCGCAACAAGATCAGGTTGTCAAATCCTGATGCGGGGAGGTGGGTTGATAATCTTCCACTGGACAAATGGACAAAGTCATATGGCAATGGATATTGATGGGACCACAGGACGTCGAATCTTGTTAAATTAATGAACGATGTCTTCAAAGGCATACGAAATCTCCCTGTAACCGCTTTGGTGAAATCAACCTATTTTAGGATGGCTTCCTTGTTCGCAAAAAAAACTGAAAAGTGGAATGCAGTCTTACAATCAGGACAATTATGAAGTGAAATATGCATGAAATTTATGAAGGATGAAAGTGCCAAAGCCAACACCTATATTGCTATCGGATTCGACCGTCATAACCATAAGTTCATTGTCAAAAAGACGATGGACCACAACGAGGGGTTGCCAAGACAAGAGTATAGGGTTCTACTGTCATCTCGTTGGTGCGATTGCGGAAAGTTTCAAGCCTTTCGTATTCCATGCTCCCATGTCATTGCGCATGTGCGTATGCTCATCAAGATGCGTGATCATTTCTATCTCCCGCTTACAAGGCAGAGACTTTGCTCAACGTATAGAACAAAGACTTTCCAGTGGTAGCAAAAAAAGATTATTGGCCTACGTATGAAGGGGAAATTGTTTGGCACAACGACCAAATGTGAAGGAATAGAAAAGTTCGTCCCAAAAGCATGCGTATTACAACATAAATGAATACGACTGACAAGCTAGAAAGAAAGTGTAGTGTATGTCGTCAAGGCGGACACAACCGAAAAAATATCCCAATCATGCTACAAGCTCAACAACATAAAATTTTTACTCACACTATGTAATTTATTTTTAGATCTGAACGAAACTTTTTTCATTAATCATCTTGGTTACAACAAATCAAAATTTTCTTAACATAAAATTAAACTACTTAACACAACATCATATCTAAGAAATTACAAATGTCAAAACAATTTCATCTGTTCCATGCATCATCACCATAACATCGGTGTCATTTTTGACATCCTCCCACAAACGTTGAGGTCTTTCAATTGCAGACTGTTCGTTGTCTCTGGATTCTTCTAATGACTTTGTCATCTTGGATATCCCCGCCTAACCAACGCATCAAGGACCTTTTAAGATAGTCCATCGAATGGATGTTCCAAAATTTCATTTTAATCGGGATTTGACAGCAAAAAAAAAAAATCCAATTATCCCTTTTGAAAATCATTTCAGATGTCATGCAGAAAAACATTTGAGAGAAAGAGAGTAGACGTGTGAAGAATTATTGAGGAGATGAGACTTATTTATAAAAAATTCAAATACACCTATGCACCAGATGAGTTGGCGCACGCTCATAAGAAATGCAAGCATGCGTGAGATGGAGTGGCCCTTCCTTATAAGCATACATTGCACGCGCCAGTTCATCTGACACCTCTTCATTAAATTTAAGTGCATGCGCCATCTCAATTGATGTGCACGTATTATCATTCCTGAAACCTGATTATTTACTTAATTTACTTCAATACCTGATTATTGCCGACAAAAAAAAAAAAATCTATTTTTAACAAATAAGAATCAAATAATAAATTTCAATAAAAAAAACTCACTAATAAATTAAAAACCCTAAAATAACAAAACTGAGCCACTCCAGTACCATTTCCGTTGCATCAATACAAATAAATTTCATCGGAGTCGCCACTCAACACAGCCGCCGGAAAACGTAATCGGAGTTAGCTCGTCGGCCGTCATAAACAACGACAAACTCGTCCAGGTTCCCCCTATTTACTCGGATTTTCCTTCCCCTCTCCTCTAGAGCTTCCCAGCATTAGATTACAGCGTGATTTGCGGCCGCGAAAGAATTGCGCCGCCGCAAACCGGAGCTCCACTCCGCACCGCAATTCACAATATAGAAGTGTTGTTAACTGTTTGTTATTAATATAATCAGCTCACAATATCGAAAAATGTTAACTTTAATAGCTTATGATTTTGATTTTCAATTCAATGTATGATTTTTTAAACAATTTTTTGAAGTATGAAATGTTAATATTATGAATTTTTTGGGATATTCGTTGATGACTACTAGGTAATGTGATGATAGGTTTGATTTTAATAAGTGTTTTTTCAGTGATGTTTAGGGTTTTATTTTAATGTGAATTGTGATTGTAGGGTAGAAAAGTTTGGAGAATATGAATAAGGATAAGATTTTCAAGCTAGCAAAGGGGTTCAGAGGGAGAGCAAAGAACTGTATTAGGATTGCGAGGGAGAGAGTGGAGAAGGCATTGCAATATTCCTATAGGGACCGACGTACTAAAAAGAGGGACATGCGATCGCTTTGGATCCAACGGATTAATGCTGGCACTCGTGTTCATGGTGTATGTCTTCTTTCGCCATTTCTCTTTTTACTAATTCACAATTTTTTACACTACAGTCCAATGCTTCACCCGGATACATGATGATCTAGTTAGTTTGACAGAATGTTTTGTTTCTTATTTTCTATTTTCTTTCACTAATAGTTTTAAAAATAATACCTTGATTTTACATGAAATGGTAAAAATATTGTTTCCTATACAAATATTTGAAAACACAACATCTGTGAAAACAATATGACATATGTAGTACAAAGTACATATGCAGACACCTTACACAGAACTAACATTAATATGTTGATACTGGTAATGGGTTGAGAAAATGAGTTAATTGATTGTAATCACATGTATCGGTCTTAACGGTGTTGAACACAGAGTGTGTGCGCGCTACGGAGCATATATATATAATTATAAGTGAAAATCAGAAATATAAGCAACCAATTTTTTTGTCATACTAAAGAAGCCTTAATATTTCTCCTGCGGTTTTCATCAAACTTTAGTTAGTTACTGATTAACATCTTGGTTATAGAATGATTATGATTATTGATCTTGTTTTCACTCTGGTATCTACATGTCCAGCTTAAGTACGATATACACTTGAAATGTATGGCAGGAAAAACTGCACGCAATTTGTTTAAATGATTGCTTCTTTAAATAGGCTACATGCAGAATATGTAATCATACTGTGGTAACATTCCAAAGGAAATTTTATGAGTTGCCATAATGTTGCATGAGAATCTTTGCTTTGGCATTATTGGGAAACTGTAGACTGATTTCCTGCTCCATTTTGTGCTTATCTTTCTTGTGTTAGCCATATGTCGTATGCTAAATCACTTTAATCAGTGATTTTTTCTAAAATATTTTCAAAAGTTGAATGTGCTTTTGTTTGCCTGTCTATTGCTCTCTTGTCAGTTCCTTTTCACTTAAAGCTCGGTTCGTTTTAAATGAGCTTCTTAAAAGCAAATTGATTGGCTTAGAAGGAAGTTTGAAATTGGATTTGTTTAGTGAACATGCTTGTGGACACTAAAATGACCATGTATGAATGACAATGGCTCCTTTTATGCTTGAGTTATATGTGAAGCATAGACCTTCCTATTCTTCTGCATGATCTTATGGGTGTGTGTAATCTTCTGATAGTTCCTTAGTCCATTTATTTTATTTTTTGTAGGTCAATTATGGAAACTTCATGCATGGGCTAAATAAGGAGAACATTCAACTTAACAGAAAGGTTTTGTCCGAGATATCTATGCATGAACCCTACAGTTTCAAATCACTGGTAGACATATCTCGAAATGCATTTCCTGGAAACAAGAATGTGGTTGTTCCTCCAAGAAAGGTGTCCTTTTAGAAACATTTGGCACTTTAGCAAACATTTATATGTAGTTTATGTCAGAATGGTTAAGAATCTTTGAGGATTTTGGGTGTAGCTTCAAATGATGATAAGTTGTGTATGCCTATGATTCATACATACATGATTTCCCCCTTCTGGTTTTTCTTTCGCTTGCTTCGAAATCTGTATTAATGTATGAATTGGTATTGTGGAACTTTTGCTGCCATTAGGCTCCATAAAAATAGAGATTTTTTCAACATTAGCAAAATTTATATTTCTTTTTAAACCAAAAATTGTATGTTTATGGTGTTGGGAGAGTTGATATTATGACTCTCCTAGAGAGAAAAAAACAGTTCAATTTCTTCAGTTACTCATATGAAAGGCAACCTGACACCCAATACTGTCAAAAAATTTGTTGTTGAATAAGGATAGAAGGGTATAATGAAAAAAAGCTTACATAATTGCAAGTTTGCAGCCTCCTTAGTGTCCATTTTTCCCTCCTGATGCTTGGATAGGAAATTCCCTTACAACATGCCTTTTTTATAGTGTTCGAGTACAATTTTACAATAACCTTCCTTGCCAATACAATCCCCGTGAAATTAGCAACCTTGAAAATGCACGGAAACAGTGGATTTCAGGTATCCCTTGAAATATCTCTCACAAAAAACTGTTTTGAAAAGAAAATCATGGCCAAAAAACTATAACCTATTAAATTAAATTGTGGAAACTAAATGAATTAAAATTGCACTACAAAAAAAAACTGAATAGTTCAAATCAATTTTCATACTGAAATGTTACTTTTTCTTTGAATAGATCTAGTCAATAATTAAAACATATATATGCCCTAAGAGCATTCAGAAGAGATAGACGTTGCTATGACCATTTTATTAATGAATAATAATTATAATACATAATATCTATAAAGATACAACAAAAGTTCAGCATGACAATATTACATGCAGTTCTAACACGAGAGAATCCAGTCTTCTATCCAGCCTGTTCTTTTACTTGTTGCACAAGTTACCCTGCTGAGCTAGCCTGTGTCTTATTGTAAGTATATCCCAAATAACTACAATCCTATATTATTATGTGATATTAAAAGCACTGCTTAATTTTACTTTTTCTGTGAATCACCACTTATTTTTTCCACCAAAAGTTAAAACCACTCTTCTAAAATTTCAAGGATAATGAGCACTTCTACACCATGCTCATCTTCCATTTTAAGTATCTTTGTACAACATCCAGTCCACTAAGTTCCTTTACCATAGGCATGTTTGCTGGAACCCCCAACTGAAATATAGAATCTGGTTCGTCCAAGTTGCTCCATGAAAGAAGCTGTTTCCTTGCTTCTTTGATAGCTGCTCTTGTGGCACAGTGAACGGAAGCTGCTAGAAGTAAGGGTGGCTCGCCAGAAGCTGCAACACAAATTTCATTTAATTTTTCAATTAATAATTATAAACCAGTAAATCTCATTTAGTGAGAGAAGGTTTTAGCTGTTGTAATTGAGAAATCCAAACTGGAATACATGAAGCTTTCTCATCTTCATTAATTCACAAAAATAACATGGGCTGCAACATGCTTACAAGTTACAATCAACAATTCATTTTTCTATACTTTTGTTCAGATAAAATTGATTCGATTATTGTCATTGAACCCCCTATTTCAAATATAAGTGATATAAAATCATGTGGACAGTAGTAAAAAATGATTTGACACGCCTAAGTAAATAAGAAAATGTAATATTACACCTATTATTTGTAATGCATATACAGAATATCCATCATTGATTTGTTAGTTAATCAATGGCAACATGAAGACATAATTTAATGCACATAATTTATTAGCATAACCATAATTTTAAGAGCTTGATCCATACCCTTTGAGGAAAGCACACGATGCTGGTGATGCCCACTGTTGAGAATTTGAACATTAAACTGTTGAGGAATAGTGTCAATTGTAGGGATTTTGTAGTTCCATGTACCATCTGCCAACGACATACCGTTAAGGTCTGTTTCATATTCTTCAAGCATGAAGAACCCCAATCCCTGGACAAAAGCTCCTTCAATCTGCAGGGTGGCATCATGTTGTTATTAGCTGATTCAGGAAAACAGACCAAACAAGCCCACAGTGTTTGGTTCAAAGGAGGGTACAAAAAATAGCCCTCTTCTAGATTAGGGGGAGAGAAGAAAAATAGATTTCTTTACTTTCCCCAACGAAGGTTGTGATTAGGAAAAAGGTATTAATTGGACGTTGAATTTCTATAACATCAATAATTTTGAAACAAAAGAAGACTGAAATATCAGTAGTTACAGAATAGACAGAGTAAAAAAATATTTTTAGGCCTCCAACTCTTATGTTAAGATAGTCCTTGATTATGGCTGAGCCTGTAAGGCAAGCATTAAGTTAGCATACCTGTCCTAAATCCACAGCAGGATTGAGACTTTGTCCACAATCATATATGATATCTGTTTGAAGAAACCTGGTTCCTCCAGTCAGAAGGTCTATTTCCACCTGAAATATAATTTCCACTATTTAGAACATAAGTACATTCAATAGAAATAGCTTTCAATGAACTTAGACAGTAAGGTCTGAGATGTGCATAAGAAAACACACCTCACTTATTGCAGCACCATAATTAAGGTACATTGTCGAGTTATTGCTGGGTACGTAAAGTGAAGATGCTGATAAGTTGACAGATTGCATGTATGCCTGTAGATTGATAAATAGTCAGCAACATAAAATAAAAAAATATATATTTGCGGGCTAGAAAAAGAAGAAAAATAATTATCTGCCCTCAAGTTCATTGCCCCACGTAGTCTCTGAATATTTTCCTGAATAAAAGGGGTTAATTATTCTCCCATAAATTGTGAACATGCTAAGTGCCACCATACTACAAAACCTTAACAGGAAAAGGCTGAGACAATATAAATGCTAAGATGTATCGCATGCACAATTATAAATACTACAATACATTCATCAGTATGAAATGAAAAATACAAGTTTCTAGAACTTGCCGCTGACAGCAGTAAAATTTAAACAAATAGATCATAAAGCGAGAAAGCAGAAAAAGTGCCACTTCCATCAGGTTAGACTCATGATTAGGACGTTCTCGGAACTTGCTCAAGAGAAAAATCTATCGATATTTGACATTAAGTTTTATTAGTAAATAATAATGTAGTTACCTGAAGAATAAGTGTCTCCCACTTGATAGAGCCCATTTCTTCCTGCAGCTTTTCCTTGAGAGGCTTCAACCTCTCAACCAAGGTATCACAGCTAAGCCTAACTGCTTCACAGCATGTCTCTGATGTGGTGCTCCCAGCAGTGAACCCCCCTTGAATCAAGCTCACTGTATCAGCTTGTACAACCCTTATTTTGTCTAAGAGACTTTCAGTTTCATCACATTGAATTGTACCGAGGGCAAATGCAGCCATCTGTTTCACCTTTGTCCATAGACCCTGACCCAGTTCAATTCCTCCAACTTCAACAACAACAGACCCATCCGACAAAATACTTACTTTTCCAGGAGTGGGTCTTAGAGACAGTTGATACACAACTGGTACTCGGGAAATTCCCCTTTTTCTCCAAATACTAATTCTGTTAAATTCCTTCACCATTTTGATTCTTTGTTCATAATTTGCAGAAACAGCTAACTTACTCCATATTGAAGGCAATGTATACTCAAAAGGTTCGCCATAACAATGTTCATAGAATGACTGAAGACTTTTGTGTGTGTGAAGATTAATGCTTCTGACAGAATCTACATCCATTGAAAGTGTAGCTGCAACATTTTCCATGACATGTTCAGCAATAAATGATCCCTGCAGTTCCCCAGGGCCCCTCATTGCAGATCTACTGGGAAGATTTGTTCGGCATACCTTTATATCAAAAGATAATGCACCCCAGTCATACTTTTTTAGTGCACCAACTATGTTATGTGGCATTACTACACTTATATCCATATATATACCAGCATCGACCAATATCTCAAGCTCTAATGCAGTAATTTTCCCATCATTCTTAAACCCAACATTGTATGTAATCTTCATGGGATGCCTTCCTCCAGCCAATATCATATCTGTCTTTCGATTCATATACATCCTGACAGGGCGACATAATTTCTGTGCTGCGAGTGCACAAAATACAGCAGTCTGCATGATATGGTTGTCAGAACTTTGTTTAAAACTGACAAGTGAATAGTAACAAAATATTACTACAAAAGCGACAAGTAAAAATGTACAGAGTAATTTATACTATCTCAAATATGAGGTAGAAAAAGTGAGAGGCTAAAACACTAAATGTATTGGAACAATTAGGAAATAAAAATGACAAAAATTAAAAAACATTATATACCAATTCAAATCTTAGTATGGACGTTTAGTATCATGCAAAGCACAATGTAGCTCATATGTATAGCAATTACTGAAAAGAAGCAATTGATAACCACTCCTAAATGAGAATCTTCACTCGTAAACATGAAAGATTAACAAAACGCACTTTAACAAGAACCCGTGTGACTCTTTGAAAACCTCCACGTGAATTATTTGTTTGTTTTATTTATGTTCTCCTTATAGTTTAAATTAAATTCAAATGGTATCTTAAATTTATTTTCTATATTATCTTTTAATATTAGTGACTTCTCCAAACTACAGGAAATTCAAGCGTCAATGTTTACACAATGCAACACTTATTAGTCAATGGTACTTAAAAAGTGAAAAAGATTTAACAATTTTTTTAGAAAATTAATACACGGCATAATACTTACAGATATTGCTTTTATGGCCTTTCCTCCAAAACCTCCCCCAACCCTTCTTGTAATTACTCTTACATTACTTTCAGGAATACCAAGGCATCTTGCTATAGTAGAATGAGTAAACTCAGGGCATTGACTTGAAGAGTAAACTGTAATGCAATTGTCTTCGTCCGGCACAGCAAGTGCAGTTTGTGTCTCCATATAGAAATAGTATTGAGACCCTAGTTTCAACTGGATTTCAACATTTAATGAATAAATCTGACCAATATGATTTAAATGTAACTTATACAGAAGAAAACTTATACATCTCATCAGAAACCAAGATTGATGACCACAAAGTTGTGAACTGAGAGCATAGGGGAAAGAAAGGAGAACAATGAATATATTCCATGTACCTCGGCAGAAAGAATCTTGTGATCAGCTTCAGCCATTCCTTTTGATATATCACCAACATGTTTTGGGTAGAGAAAAGGAGGAACTTCAAAAAAGCTTGATCTCTTAACGGCATCTTCAACAGATAGAATAGGTTGTTCAAGATTTTCAGTATCATAATTGACAATGGTTGAGTTTGCTGCCATATCTGCAAGTTTCTGACTATCTGCAACCTAAAAATTCATTAGTGAGTGATAAGGTAGTGTGTCATACACCAATCTCCAAAGAAATGAGAAATAATATCATAAATTGTTGGATTAGCAAAATAAGTAGTTTAAGAACTCACCACAGCGGCCAGACGATCGCCAACACACCTGGCTATCTCTTCTGCAAATAAAGGTTCTGTGCCAAAAACTGTCTTAGCTCCAATGTTTTCCCCACCACTAGGAATGTCTTTACTTGAAATGACATCTCTTACTCCATCCAGCGGCAACTCAGGGCTGAGTTTTATACTCCTTACCCTTGCCAAAGGTTTTGAACTATATATATATGCTCCATGTAGGCAATTTGGCGGCGAAGGAATGTCATCCACAAACACAGCCTCACCTGTATACGATTGATTCATCATGAATATTTGATACTTGACACGAATTAAAACAATTATTTATGAAAAGTCATATTTGAAAAGCACCAAATCAGAATAAAATAGGCACCAGGGCTAATCCTCTAGCAAACGGAATTTTGGACGAATAAAATACCAAATTGCATCATGTAAATATTTAACTTCACTACGAAAAATTGATAGAAATGCAAAGAGATAAAGAAAATAAATTCTATAAATCAGTCAGTAAATTATTTCAAATGTAGATGGCGTAAAACAAACCTGAAGCTTGTAGCGCAGCTCCTGATTTAGAGATTGGTTTTCCAATAGGGTGATATTCATTTCCTGCTTCAAGGACTTGCTTCCCAGATGACAATAAAGTTGGAGTTTTGTCATGATGAAAATCCTTCACAAATGGAAAATTAGAATATCCATTTGAGAAGTTGGTTGCTCCCGCAGAAATTTCAATTAGAGGGTTAAAGAACTGAAAAACAAAACTAGCTGCCAAACTTGAACAGTATGAAGTTTTTGAGTTTTCATCTTTAGGTACAATAGTGGATGTAAGCAAGTTGATGGCTTCATACAGAATGCTAAAACTTAACATCTTTCCTGTTAAAAATTCCTCAACATTTTTTGCTCTGATTGCATGCTCATTCCCATAAGCACCAAAAGACAGCCTACAAGTTTCTATCATGGATCCACCAGAATCCTTGCTAGGAGACACCTCAACAAGGAAAGCAGCATTTAAGTATGGAAGGGCGTTTCCAAGCGGTCTAGGAGAAGCTCGGTAAGTTTCGAAGTAGAATCTATTTCTTTGTTCTGAAGATGTACTTGGAATTTTAATGCTTAAAAGTACACTTTCCAAACTTAATGGCGGTCTTTCCAAAAATTCCTCCAATGTTAGCCATTCAAACTGTGTGCCACTCATTATATGAACCATCGAATCCACAGCAAGAAGTATAGTAGCAATATCTGAGGGAAAATTGTTCTTTTGTGCCATAATTAAATTTCCACCTACACTGGCCGTGTTTCGAATAAACCCTGAAGCAACTTTTCCAATATGGTCAGCAATCTTTTCAAGTATCATTACAAAGTCTGAGATAAAGTCACTCTTGCTTTGCTGCTTTAGTACTTCAATAGCTTTAGATATGGTGACTGCTGCTCCAATTTCAATCCCCGATTGATCTTTTCTGATCTTTGAGAGCTCAGAAATGCCCTTTAGATCAATATACTTATCATATCGTTCTTTATCTTTGTAATAGCCCATACCAGTATTATTTGCAACCACTTTTATTCTGGTTCCATTGGCATGGTTTAATTTCAATAAGCTCTGAAGCTCCTCTAAACTAGTAGGTTTGTGCCAACTGTTTTCCTTAGAAGCCAACAACAAATCATGTTTAATATCCTTCAGAAACAAAGGAAATTTGATGTTCTTGTGATGATTGTCATATTGAGGCAACCTACTAAG
Source organism: Vicia villosa (assembly GCF_029867415.1). Taxonomy (NCBI): domain Eukaryota; kingdom Viridiplantae; phylum Streptophyta; class Magnoliopsida; order Fabales; family Fabaceae; genus Vicia; species Vicia villosa. Next base: position 95,515,776 of record NC_081186.1, on the reverse strand, counting down.
CTTCAAGTCCGTACTCTCTCCCTTTCTCCAGAAAGAGTTCAACCCTAAATCCTCCATATCAACATCAGCTGCAAAGCTTTTGCAGGCATCAGCAATTGGCCGGTAACCAGTGCAGCGACAAAGGTTCCCTGCAATAGCCTTTTCAGCCTCAAAACCAGTAACTTTTGAGAATCCAGAAGGTAGCTCTGGACAATTATTCTTTTCAGCATTGACAAGAGTCCCAAATAGTGAAACGCACATTCCAGGAGTACAAAAGCCACACTGAGAAGCATGGAATCCAGCAAATCTTTCATGAATTGGATGGAATCCTTGTTTGCTATTTCCAATGCCTTCACTTGTTGTTATTGAACATCCATGTATGCTACAAAGTAGTGTGAGACAAGAGCTTGCGGTGAAATCTTCAACTCTGTCAAGCAAAGGATCATATTTGGATATTATAACTACACAAGCACCACAACCACCTGCAACCAACAATGTCAAAGCATGAAGTTCCAAGTTTAAAAAATTGAGCACTATTTATTGCTTTTTAAAAGTAGACACCTTGTTCACCTTCATTTTCATGACAAAACCATCAGCAAAACAAAAAATAGTAATGATAACAAGAGGAGGCACTATTTTCTTTTTCTCAAATCATAGCAGAATCCCACACTGACATTTGGTTTGTGGAAATGTGATTATTCATTTCATATGCAGTATAAACTTTACGCCGATGTCCATGTACAATGAAAGAAAAGTGAGACTTCTCCTACCGTCACTTACCTGTTCTATTTTTTTGGGGTTACAACCTGTTCTAATGTTCAACAACCACCTTCCAATTCAATTGAATATGTAAAAGTTCATAGCAATGCCCGGTTTATTATCACTTCCTTCACGGGAAGCTTGCTCTGCTGCCAAATCATTCTTGCCAAACATGTACAATATTTGATACCAAAACTATTGGCCGTAACGAGATGCAAAACAATCAGCAACAGAATTTCCTAATGGGCTTGAGTCAAAAATTGGATTCTATGAAAAGAATGATATGTTATTGATAAATTGCAGCGCAGTCTGTTCCAGATGTTGCACATATGCCGAAGAATTTATGCACATCATGAATCAAATTCTAAATCAAGTGACACAGAAAGTTGCAAAATAAAAAGATGAAGCAACCTAATGTATTCGTTTCCCAGCCCAAAACTTTGTTATTTTCCATAAATTTATAGAGTATTTGAGGAAGAATATGAACCCCAACTCAAATTACGGATTTCAGAAAATAAGAAAACAATGTCAACCTTTTTTGACATGCCACAGATGTTACATAAGAGAATTAACAGAAATGGCTAAAAGAATGAATTTGTATTAACTTCACAAAAATAAAAAGCCAAAATGAATCTTTTATATGATAAGGATCAAAATGAATTCTGAGTAAAAAATGAAGAACTAAAAGTATATTCTAGCCCAATCTTTAAAATATGAACAACAAAATTATTGACATAACTGAAGGATACTAGCAACCAATACAGGCTTGTCCTTAGGCCTTAAACCTATGATATGAGTAATCAAAATTTCAAAAAATTATGCAATACTTCTATTAACATTGCTTTGAATATATTCTGTTTCAATGAACAATCAAACATAAACATGTATCACAAATAACGAAATCCTTCAAGTTTGAACACTAATTTTTCAATTCGACCTTTTAAAAGTGCACCTTCCACTTTAATGGAACCAAACTCCTTGGCTTCTTAGGATTATAATAAAAAGTGTATTGTAGGAACCCTGTGTTGGTGTTGGTTGAAAATTACCAGTGGAAGAAGTCTCACATCGGTTAGTTTTGTAAAGGAAGAAGTTTTCTCCAGTTTTGAAATTTCCACATTATATCCTTGTATTGTGATTGTGTTCATTTATTTTTTTCTATGCCATTTTTTCCCAACGCTCTATTAGCCAACGATTCTTATGTTCAGTCGGTCCTTACAAATCCTGACTTCAATTGGACCTCCTCTTACAAATTCTGGTGAATGAGGAGACTGGTTCTCTAGATTAGTCGGTCCAAAGACCACAGACCACATTTTAAAAAAATAATATAATAAAAAGTATACTAATCCACTTTGGAACAGGGTTTCTGAAAACTGACCGCGACCGCAGACCGCAAAAAGGACTGCGACAAAACGGTACTGATACCGTTATTCACCGTTTTTAAATTAAAGAACAAATTGTAGTTAAGAACAAATTGTAGTTAATTCTGCAACAACTGCAATCAGTGTCGTGACACCTGTACCGACCGAAATCACAAAAGCATTTACGCAAGAATCTTGCTCTGGAAGTGAAAAATAATTCCAATAAAATAAAAACTCATTCATGATTTTAGCAAGCTAACATTCAGAATCATAAAGTGTGATAATAACCATATCTAAAGATAAAGATAAATACTCCATTAAAACCGGTATCACAATCATTTAAACTTCAAAAATTACAAATCCAAACGCATAGAAAAAAATTAATGATTAAGTCAGTAAATCAAGCTTATACGAATTAAAATTAAAAATCAAAATCCATAACAATAGTGATTACGATATACCTTCACCGCAACCGAGTTTAACACTCTTGAATCGAGTTTGAGTACGCAAGAACTCAAGCAAAGTAGTTGATGAATCAACGCTGGATAGCTCAAACTTTTCGCCATTGATAACGAAAACCAAACTGGTTTGATTCTCACTCTTCTTCACATCCATACTTCAGTAACTGATTTTCAGAAAAATACAAGTTCCAACGTATCTGCATACTATTTATATTCGCTTATTTAGCGTAGTAAGCGCTTAACGACAAAGTAAGAAGAAAAAAGTGATTTTAAAGCTTTGAATATTAAAAAGTTGGAATAATTAAGTGAATTTGAGAGTTGGAAAAGTGGAACATTTGATGATGTGCCTTCTTGCCGCCTTAATCGATTGTTTACAGCGACGTGCTTTGTACTTCTTAGACCGAAAATTAACTTTCGCAATAATTTAAGATTTTTATTTTAAATTTAAATAATTTTTTGAAATTTTGATATTAAAAAAATTATATTAAAGAATTGGAATAGTTAAAATAATATTATAAAAATGATTATTAAAATTAACTTTCTATTGAAGCTTTTTTTAAATAAACTTTGTAAACTTTCTAGAACAAAAAAATATTACTTCAATTTTTTTTTATTTTTAGAAATATTATGAATAAATGGACTCTATATTTGAAGTATAATTTTTTATGAAAAACAAAAATTATTCAATAAGTTTTGACTTGAGAAAAAAATGCATTAAAAATGTAAAATATTTTTATCCTGTCAAACTAATCAGGAGTGTATATTTAAATAAATTATATTTTTAATATTTTTATACATATTTGTTACAATTCTATTAGATGATGGTGTAAAACTAATTTACATTAACGGTGATCTTTAACCTCTCTAATTTATTTGTATGGAATTTTAAAAGAAATGAAAAGATAATATCTATTTTTTTTTTAAATTAAAGAAATTAAGATATAAAATAGTTTTTTTATATATTTGAACAAATTCTTAATTTATTTTAATATACACTCTTTTATAAACCCTCCCTTATTATAATATAAAGTAAAAGATAAAGAACAAAAATATATTAATTAGATCTTATAATTAAGAATAATAATTAATAATTGAATTAAAAAATTAATAATAAAATTAATTGTTATGTGTAAATCTTTTTACACACTAAATACATCATGATCTTTCATAAATATTAAGTTTTAGATGAATAAAATAAAAGTCAATCATCAATAAAAATCTAATAATCATAGTTAATTGATGGTGTAAAATTTATTTAAATGGATGTCTATCAATTAAACTCATTAATAATTTGTTGAAAATTGAAAAATATATGTATTTTAAGATAATATTTTTTTAAGTAGATCAAATATTTTTGAGAAAAAAAATCATTTTCGTGATTATTGACCATCAAATTGAGATTGTATTTGGCAAAAATAGTTGATGGCTTGTAGTTAGCTAATGTTTGATAAAATAACATAAATTTTTATAATAAATAATTTAGTACTTTTACTATTTTTATATATTATTATTATTGTTAAATTAATTTGTTTTCAATAAAATTAAAATATATTAAAATTAATAAAATTAATTTATGTACATTTTGACGACAGGTGACAAAAGATAGCGTAGAAATAAGCACAAACAGACAAGGAAGGGTGGAATTAAGAGGAGAATAGAATGGAGAAATGTGGAGTGAGAACGACAGAGAAAAAGAATTGAAAAAACTTGTGATAATAAATTCATGATGTTTCTTAGATGCAAATCTTGACTTTTTATCCATTCTTGCATTTTAAATATATTATTTAATTTAAATTATAATAAATTGTAAAAAATAAAAATGAGTGTTAATTAAATTAATAAAGATAAAAATGAAAAAAAAAAGTTAAAAATTATAAACTCAAAAAGTACTTTAAATAGCAATGACAAAAATATAAACTAATAGAAAAATCTACAAACTCCTAAAAGTTAAAAATAAAAAATAAAAGTTAGTTTCTTGATGTTACCAAAAGTCTCATTTAATTAAGTGGTCAATGTCTTAGGATGTTGGGTTAGGCAACTATTTAATGTGTTGGTGCCCTTCTTTTGGGGGAAGAGGTATCCGTATTTATACTAAGATTTGTTCATTGTTTCTTCTTGTATTTGTACTATTTTATTTTACTAATAAATTTTTTATCAATACTTAATTATACAACCATTTTATTTTATAAATTTACCAAAATATTACTTTTTTTTAAATATCAATATTTTAGTTCCCGATTTATTATATTTGTTGTAATTTCGATCACTTTCTTTTTTTTTCTCCAAAGTATATGGGTATCATAAAAGAAATAAAAAATTTCTTACTTGTAAAATCGTCAACAACTTAACCCAAATATATAATATTCTTAAATGGTTTTTGTTTTGAGATATGAACATCATTACTAATGGAAATATAACTTTATAGATATAACCGACTAATCCGGTTTCAGGGGTCAGTTTTGACATCAAATGATTTTAATTTTCTTCCAATCACAATGGTAGAAGATTGAACTGTGGTCCTTTTTAACAAGTTTAACGTCAATCACCACTGAACACAGGTTTGATCATAATTATATCATCTTGAACTTCAACTCTTCTGAATTTCAAACATCCCCTCAATAATAATAGAATCAATCTCAAAAGATTTGAGATAATTTGGTTATAGAGTTTGGATATTGAGGAGGTGGTCTAAAGAAGTTGGAACAAAGAGCAAGTGAATCCTAAAAATAAGAAAACTTATTTTTAAGACACTTAATATTCTTTAAGATCTTGGAAAAATCAACTATGGCAACAGATAAGAAAACTAGAGCCCTCAAGAAAGATATGAAAAGAGCTCAAAATTATGACTAATGGACCAATAATAAAGACTACATAAACTATCTCAGAAGAAATTGACAAACTGTCAAACTCCTTCCTCTAGAAGAATTATGATGGGCCCAAAGAGCTAAGGTTCACTAGCTCAGAAAGGGAGATCGTAAAATTAAACTTTTCCATCACAAAGCTTACTAAAGAAAGAGGCAAAATTGAACTAATTTCATCACTAATGGAGAGGTGATCTTTAAATAAGATGTATAATAAATTTTCATCCAATTTTACAAAGATCAGTTCAACTCTGCTAACCAATCAAACTTCCATAAGACTAACAGTATTATGAAGGAAAAATTGTCTAACAAAATAATCCTAATGAAGTGTTTAATTCTATGACTCAGTTAAAAGACATGGCAGCCTCTGGCCCTAATGGAATACCAACTCTTTTCTATTATTCCTTTTGGAATACTGTTGGTACTTATATCACCTATATTGTCTTAAACATTCTTAATACTCCCTCCTTTTTTCACAATGAAGAGTGTTGTTTTAACAAATAAATTTTGTTTTAAAATGAATTTAATTCTTACTTTTCAATCTAATAATGATTGCTATTTTTTCAATTGTGTACTTTAATTATTACTGTGTACACTACTTCCAACATATTTATAAGGTTAATTTAATAAAAGTGCAATATTTTATGACAATATTGTAAAAACAATATTTGATTCTGAATCTGACCTTAAGTTTTGATGATAATATTACATGATATCTTATATCAATTTAGTACTCTTAACGGTTTCTGTCTGATGTGTAGCTTTTGCTAATAAATTTTGACTCTGAAGATAAGGCGTGCGACGTCATCAGGTTCTGAACTCAACACACTCTGACTCTGGAAGAAACCAGTGGTGTTTACAAAGACCCAGTCAAGTTCCAGAATGCTTCTATAATAACGGTTCTGATGAACGTTGGTGATAGAGCTTCTGATCGTGACTCTTGTGGAAGAGCTTCTGAAGACTTCTTTAACTCTGCGATTATGTTGTCCAAGTTCTAAAGATTCTGAAGACAAGGTTCTTGAAGAACAAGTTTTGAAGATTCTGAAGACAAGGTTCTGGAAGAACAAGTTTTGAAGATTCTCAAGACCAAATGAGATTTTGAAGACGAAGTGCTGAAGACTCTAAAGACAAGGTTCTGGATGAACAAGTTCTGAAGACTTTGATGACTTAGGTTCTAAAGATTTAATTTTTGATCATTCTAAGCATGCTTCATCAACAACTATCAGAAACCTCTGTATATTAGAAGAAAAGATCAATATTGATTTACGTGAGGAAACAGTACGAGGTAAAAATATTCCCACTTCCCTGATATGGTGGCGTAAGGACAGTACTATGGTAATATGTTGTCTACGACTCCCTCACTGACCGTTGTGGACAATACAACTGGACTTAAGTATTCATATTCTACCATCCAACCGACTTCTTTTTCGCTATAAAAGGAAGACTTGGAAGATTGAAGACAAGAACGATTCTCTACAAAACTTACGCTGAAACGCTGCTCAAATCTCTCTGATATATCCATTTGAGAAGTTGGTTGCTCCCGCAGAAATTTCAATTAGAGGGTTAAAGAACTGAAAAACAAAACTAGCTGCCAAACTTGAACGGTATGAAGTTTTCGAGTTTTCATCTTTAGGCACAATAGTGGATGTAAGCAAGTTGATGGCTTCATACAGAATGCTGAAACTTAACATCTTTCCTGTCAAAAATTCCTCAACATTTTTTGCTCTGATTGCGTGCTCATTCCCATAAGCACCAAAAGACAGCCTACAAGTGTCTATCATGGATCCACCAGAATCCTTGCTAGGAGACACCTCAACAAGGAAAGCGGCATTTAAGTATGGAAGGGCGTTTCCAAGCGGTCTAGGAGAAGCTCGGTAAGTTTCAAAGTAGAATCTATTTCTTTGTTCTGAAGATGTACTTCTAATAGTTTCCAAACTTGGAATTTTAATGCTTAAAAGTACATTTTCCAAACTTAATGGCGGTCTTTCCAAAAATTCCTCCAATGTTAGCCATTCAAACTGTGTGCCACTCATTATATGAACCATCGAATCCACAGCAAGAAGTATAGTAGCAATATCTGAGGGAAAATTGTTCTTTTGTGCCATAACTAAATTTCCACCTACACTGGCCGTGTTTCTAATAAACCCCGAAGCAACTTTTCCAAAATGGTCAGCAATCTTTTCAAGTATCATTACAAAGTCTGAGATAAAGTCGCTCTTGCTTTGCTGCTTTAGTACTTCAATAGCTTTAGATATGGTCACTGCTGCTCCAATTTCAATCCCTGATTGATCCTTTCTGATCTTTGAGAGCTCAGAAATGCCCTTTAGATCAATATACTTATCATATCGTTCTTTATCTTTGTAATATCCCATACCAGTATTATTAGCAACAACTTTTATCCTGGTTCCATTGGCATGGTTTAATTTCAATAAGTTCTGAAGCTCCTCTAAACTAGTAGGTTTGTGCCAACTGTTTTCCTTAGAAGCCAACAACAAATCATGTTTAATATCCTTCAGAAACAAAGGAAATTTGATGTTCTTGTGATGATTGTCATATTGAGGCAACCTACTAAGCTTCAAGTCCTTGCTCTCTCCCTTTCTCCAGAAAGAGTTCAACCCTAAATCCTCCATATCAACATCAGCTGCGAAGCTTTTGCAGACATCAGCGATCGGTCGGTAACCAGTGCATCGACAAAGGTTACCTGCAATAGACTTCTCAGCATCAGAAACATTGATTTTGGAAAAACCAGTTGCTGGCTCTGGAGAATCGTTCTTATCAGCATTGACAAGAGCGCCGAAGAGTGAAACACACATTCCAGGAGTACAGAAGCCGCATTGAGAAGCATGGAAACCAGCAAATCTTTGATGAATTGGATGGAATCCTTGTTTGCTATTACCAATGCCTTCACTTGTTGTAATTGAACATCCATGTATGCTACAAAGTAGCGTGAGACAAGAGCTCGCGGTAAAATCATCGACTCTATCGAGTAAAGGATCATATTTGGAGATTAAAACTACACAAGCACCACAACCACCTGCAACCAACAATACCAAAGCATGAAGTTCCAAGTTTAAAAATATTGAGCACTATTTATTGCTTTTTTTAAAAGTAGACACCTTTTTCACAATCCAAACGCAAAGAAAAAATAAATGATTAAGTCGGCAAATCAAGCTTAAATTAAAATTAAAAATTAAAATTAAAAATCAAAATCCATAACAGTCAGAAGAATCTCTTCTTACAAAATATAATCAACTAATCAAACAATTAAGTGAAATAAACAGATATTGTGGAATAATGATTATGATATACCTTCACCGCAACCGAGTTTGACACTCTTGAAATGAGTTTGAGTGCGCAAGAACTCAAGCAAAGTAGTTGATGAATCAACGCTGGATAGCTCAAACTTTTCGCCATTGATAACGAAAACCAAACTTGTTTGTTTCTCACTTTTCTTCACATCCATACTTCAGTGACTGATTTTCAGAAAAATACAAGTTCCAACGTATCTGCATACTATTTATATTCGCTTATGTAGCGTAGTAAGCGCTTAACGACAGAAAAAGAAGAAAAAAAAGTGATTTTAGTTAATTAAAGTCTTGAAATTTGAATGGTTGGAATAATTAAGTGAATTTGAGAGTTGGAAAAGTGCAATCTTGCCGCCATAATCGATAGTTTACAGCGACGTGCTTTGTACTTCTTAGACCAAAAATTAACTTTTGCAATAATTAAGATTTTTATTGTAAAAACTAGTAAATGACTTTAAAACACTTATATAACTAATAACATAATACATAAACCGATAATAGGTACTAGTAAAATCTGAAAATAAACTGTTATAACTAAATAACAATTAAATTTAATTCAAACTTAAGAGTCAATATTAGAGTTTATGACAACAATTAGCGATTGCAATTCAGCCGAATGAAAGCCTTGAAGAACTATGGATTCGGTCAAAAGAGTAGCGGTAATCGGAGGATTGATTCGAGATTGTTGGGCGACTTGATTTTGCTTAGGCTTTGTTTGGATTGATGGAATCGGATGGAGCGGAGCGGAATGGAATGAAATAAAATGATATTTCGTTGTTTGGATAATTTAAAAACGGATGGAGCGGAGCGGAAAGGAGTGGTATGGATTCCATTCCATTCCATCACTTACCACCATATTCCTTCCCCTCCGATTTGGGCGGAATGAATAATTTGTCTTATTCCGTTCTAAAATTTCCAAACAATGGAATGGTACATTCGTTCCGCTCCGTTCCACTCCGCTCCATCCCACTCCGCTCCATTCCATTCCGCTCCGTTCATTTTGTGATATCCAAACATACCCTTAAGGTCAAGGAAAGAGAAGATAAAGAATCAACATCAAAATTGAGTTTATTTATTTATTGCTTTAATTTCTCTTGTAATAATAATCTGCAAAGTAATAAAAAATATCTCCTTGCTTCTCTACTATTTGCTATTAATATTGGAATTGGGGACAGACGTAGTCGTAGCTACGACGAACGACAAACTCCCTAAACAAATCTTTGTGTTCCTCTCTCCTTGCTTCTCTACTACTTGCTATTAATATTGGTTCAAAATTGTTAACCCGAAAATTAACTAAATGTTAAATTGTGATACAAAACTGTTTTTGTATAGAGAATTGTAATTGTCAATTGCAATTGGATTTCACAATCAACCACACTTAGATCACATTAACTTGTTAACTATTGTACACCAAGTGTTTGTTGATTTGTTTATGCAACAAATTATTTGCACAACACGTGTTCGATAAATTACCTTAGCAAATTTATCGATCTCATTCTCATTGGAAGTAGGTGATTAAGTGTTAATCATTCAAACAAATAATTTTTTGAAAAATGTATTGAGTTGATCTTTCAAACTATTTAGCATAAAAATTTCTTCTTGGTTGTAGCATATCTGATTCTACCAATAGCGGTTTGGAATATACGCGGGTCGATTCCGAAGCGATTTCGCAAGCCATCATTGAAAAAATTTAAAACAACAAATAATTTTTAAAGAGATCTATTCACCTCCTCTAGATCCTAAGTCTAGCGTCTAACACTTGATAGTATAAATATTGAACTTAAGATTTAATGTGTAAGAAGGATAATTCATTTATAACCATTTTCTGTTATGAGTAAAAAAGTTACTTAGAATTTTATCTCTCTTCTTTAATTTTTATCTTCAACATTGTGCGCCAATAATTGACCAATAGAAATTGTTGTTTCATATTAATATTGTATTTATACATTTTAATCTTTTTATCATTGTGTATACATTGCATTTTTCGTCTCGGAATTTATAGCACCAAGAATTCATACTTAATATTAGAATTCTGACATAAATCATTCTTATAAAACTCACTTGTAAAGTGAAAGGTTTCTCTCTATATATATTTCTAGACTCTATTACTAATCTAAGATTTGAAATTTTCCTAATAATTCTCTATATAAACTTTTTTCAAAGTTCATTAATGTGTGGCAATTGAGATTTTCTTTTTAATATTTAATAGTCTTTGAAAAGTTAAAAGAATATGTATTCTAGTGAAGAAAAAAAATCATAGTCCATAATTAAATGTTTCATCTAACTTTTCAATTATACATCCGTATTAAATAAAACTTAGAGAAAGTTAATGCATATTAAAGTGTTTTTATATTATTTATTTATCAAATAAGAGTATGTATATGTATAAAGACTTTACTCGAGAGTATAAAATGAAAAATAATATTTACATGAATTTTAATAATATTTTAAAATAACCTTTAAAATTATAATTTTAAAAGATAAATTGCTATGTACTAAAATACAATTAATATATCATTACAATTTCAAAGTTGTTGTTTTAAAAAAAGTTAGTAAAAAATCAAACATTTAAATAAATCAATAGTAATATGTAATTTATGATACGTATGAATACACGATTTTGCAAACAACGTATTTGGTGATTCACTATACATGTCACGATAGACTAGCATAGCTTTGATTTTATGGGTTTTTAAACTCACTTAAATGACTTTAACTTTGTTTGAATAGAAGAGTTAAAAAGAAATATAACTTTGTTTGAATAAATCAAATAAATTATGGTCCTATTTATAAGAGAATTTTTTTTAATTCATTAAATAATTAAATGTATTTGAAATATGTCATTATCATAAATTAAATACATTAATTATTTAATAAATTTAAAAAGTCAATTTTCTTTTATATACAATTACTTTTTTAATGGTATAAATAGTAATTTCATTTCAAATAATAATATGATAACGAGTGCCCGAAACATTCCACATAAAGAAAATAGGAAAATATTAATTATTTAATGTATTGAATACACACAATATTTTTTAGAAAAAACAATTATTTATATTTTCAATACATTGAATACAAAATATAGAAACATATTTTTTTTATTTTATTAAATAATATTCAACTTACCTTTTCAATCTCTTAACCAGGAACATTGATTAGCATTTCCCTAATAATAAATATAGGGATTTCAACATTGTCTAATCTAATATGGAGTATTAAGAAAAATTGTTAGTTTATAAATATTTTTACAAAAATTCTGATACTTGTTACCATAAATGAGAGAGAAAGTTAAAAAAATGTGAAATTTTAATTCTTAGAAAATTACAATTATTAAAAAAATTATTTTATTTTATAAGATATAAAAATTATACAAATAAATTCTGTAAAATGGTAATATTTTACAAAGAAAAAATATTAAAATAAGAGCATAATAAAGAGTAATAATTTAGTATTTGAATCTATCTGATTTTAATTTTTTTCCACATCCACGTATATAGAGCTGTCAATATGGGCTACCCGGCTCTAAACGCGCCGGTCCTAGCGGGGCCTGGGCTTTTTAGGGCTGGACCAAAAAGGCTCTGTGTAATATGGGCTCGAGATTTACTACCCGAGCCCGGTCCTATATGAGCTTCGGGCTATCCGGCCCTAAATGGACTTTTTTATTAAAAAAATTAAAATAAAAACTCCATAATATTTATTATAAATAAAATTAAAAATTATGTTATTTTAAACATAATACATTTTTAAGTAATATATTATCTCTTATAAATACTATAATGTGTTTTTAAATACAATATATGTCTAAATTGTATAAAATAATACTTGAATATTTATTATAAGAGAAAAACTAATATAATACGATGAAAAAATGTTGATTATATTAATGTATAATATTTAAAAGAGTAAGGTTGAATAAAATAGAGATAAAATCTAGCAAAGTGAAAAAAATCAATATGCTATTTTAGAGTAAGATAATATAAATATTAATATATTTTTTTAAAATTTATAATATATGCGGGTTTGATGGGCTACCCACGACCCATATGAGCTAGCCCTAATAGATAGCGGGCTTTTTAGGGCTGGGCTAAAAAGGCCCTGAAAAATATGGGTTCTAATTTTAAGGCCCAAGCCCTATAATTTTTCGGGCCTGGCGGGCCGACCCATATGGACTAGCCCATTTTGACAGCTCTACACGTATATAAACCTATCTCAGATGACTTTATTATTTTCAAAATATAATTGGGTTGAGAATTATCTAAATTATTCCTAAAGTTAAGAAAATTTCTCATCAAACTCCATGAATTTCTTACACACCATAGAATTTTTCATTTTTGTCCTAGGTTTCGTAGATGGATCTCTGAAAGCACTCCATATTTTGAAAAAATTTGATTTCTTCCGTAAATGCATCTACGGAAGCGTAATAAACTAGTGTATATGGGAAGAAAATACACATAAAATCAGTTCAGGGATTATTCTGTAGATGCATCTATGGAATGCCCTCAGCGCCACATTCTTTCGTAGATGCATCTACGAAAGTGTTTTTTTCCGTAAAATGCATCTTTCGAAGTGTCTGATATAATGTAAATGAAATTAGTTTTTTTTTTATTATATTATATGCTATTATGTCATATCAAATTGATATAAAAATATTAAAGACATTTAATAATTATATAATAACTTTATTAGATTGAACTATAATACTAATTGAAATTTTGAAATATTAATTAAATATTCTTTACAGACAACTATAAAAATTAATATTTGAGTGAGAGAACTAGAATGAGAGTAAAAATCTTATTATTTTTTTAATCATTTGTAATCTTTTTTCCTAGACTGACGTCATCAATGATGTTTTGATCTTTTTACTGACGTCAGCAATGATGTTTTCATCTTCTTTAAAATTTATAAAGGAAAATATAACTGCTCAATGAATTTATCAAATGGTCAAATGCTCAATGGGTGTGGCAGAATTTTTTTTTTAATAACCAGATTTTTTAAAAATTTTTTCCAAAACAAACATATTTTTAAAATAATTATTAAAATGGCCAAAAATAGTATTTTTAACACGTCGTCGGGGTGGCGACAACACTTCCTCTTCAATTAAATTTTTTTTTACTATTATATTTTTTTTTAGTTTTATTTTTTTACCTATTATTTTTTACTATTTTCTTCATCTGTGAGCCCACTTGTCTTTGGACCATGTCGCCACTCTAGCTGGCGAATTATCTTCATGTGTGGGCCCAAGTCGCCTCCTTGGTTGGCGACAACAGTCATTTGCATTTTTTTTGCCTATAAATAGCAGCCCATTGCTCCATTTGAATTCATTAATTTCTCCACAAATTTTCTCATTTTCCATGCACATTATTGTTGATGTCTCGCATAAGGCCCTTGTCATGTCAGCGAACATCATCCAGCCGTCCCGTGTCGGAACCGAAATATCGTAGAAGTTATCTCTCCGGTCAAACCCCCTGTGTCGGTTATATTTTGGAACATCCATACCTTCAACAACCTGAAGAGGACTTTGATGTCACAGTTAGAGGGGGAGTACAATCCCGGTGAAGAAATCAAAAGGATCCAGAGGCTTAGAACAAGAGTCTCTCTTATGACCGAAAATACGGTACGTTGGTGGGTTGAAGTGAAAAACGACCTTGATACTGAACAAATGATGGATGGAACATATGACATTGTTTTAACCGTTGTAATTTCTTAGATTTTAATTGTTTGTTGTGTTGTTGTTTTAGTCATTGTGTTGTTTTTTCAATTGTTGCTTTTAGTTGAAACTTTATTTCGTGTTATTGTTTATGTTGTTTTCCATGTATGTTGTAACTCATCTGACTAATGAAAAAAAGTCCACTTCATTGGTAAAATAAATTACAAATACACATTGAACTTTACAACTATGTTGTAGAACTAGATCCATGATTGAGAAACTTATTCTTATTATGTCCGACCTCACGACATATACTACACTTCCTTTGCATTTTTTTAGTGGCGTCCATTTCAGTTCTAATATGCTTGTTGTTTAGTCTACCGCTTTTATTCTGGCGCATGAAATCGTTGTGCCAAACTGTTTCCCCGTCGTACATAGGCCAATATGTCTCGTTCTCTACCACCAGAAAGTAATTGTCGTATACGTTGAGCAACGTTTATACATTGTAAATGGGTGATACCAATGAAAATGCATCAAAGTGACTATGATAACTTGCTGTAATGACATGGGAGCAAGGCATGCGATAAGCTTGAAATTGGCCACAGTCGCACCAACTGTAACACCTCATAAAATTCTTTATTTAATTTAATTAATTTTTGGATTAAATATTAGAATTATTTGAGTTAACTGAGAAAAATGGAAATAATGAGGCTAATGGGCCAGTGTCGCTTGTAGTAGAAGGGGGGGTGTCAGTGGTGAAACCCATTACTAATGATAAGCTTATTTTCATAAAATAGAAAATAGAGGGATTGTGGGAAAGAGGAATAGAACTAAGGAGAAGAGAAGAGTCTGAACGTGAAAAGAGAAGAGGAGCGGAGAAGTGCGACCCGAGGAAGAATGAAGAATCAACCTTCAGGTAAGGGGGGACTCTTCCGTTTATCTTCTATTATGGGATTATAGGTAGTATGATAGAATTTGATCGTGTTATTCGGATCAATTGGGTTATGCTTAGGTTGTAGAAATGTTAGGTTTTGGGAGAATTGAGTTATAATGATTGTATTGATCATGTATGGTGATAATTAGATGGTTGAATGTATTATAAATGTGTTATAATATGTGTTATTTCACTGTATGCGAAATCTGGTTGGAATGAGATTGGTTTGGTAGTGATTCGGTGAAAGAGGGACGAAATCGCAGGCTGTTTTCTGCTATTCGGAGTTCTGGAAATCGCCAGTTCGCGCCGCGTCCAGGAGTTGGCGCCGCGAACTGCTTGGCAGAAGGCCAGGAAGTTCTGTTGTGTTCAGTACGCGCCGCGAGCATATGGCCGCGCCGCGAAGGCGTAGTTCCTTCTCGTTCCGCGCCGCGAAACCTTGTTTGCGCCGCGAAGGCGTAGTTCCGATTCGTTCCGCGCCGCGAATGTGTGTGGCGCCGCGTGCTGTTAGTTGTTGCGACAGGCCGTTTTGAAAAGTTTAAAAATGTGTAACTTTTAAACCGTAAGCCGGATTTTGGTGCCGTTTCGAGTACAGTGAAGCTAATCAAATAATTTATATACTCAAATGGTGTTTTAGTGGTGGCTTGAATTATTTTTAAAACACCCGATTTTATTTGTTTGTGGTGAGATATGTTTATAGGTACACTAATGAATGTATTACCTGTATGATGTTGTGGGTATAACTGGTGTTTATTATACATGTATTGTTGGTATGAAATATGTGTTTTATTGATGATTATGACATTGATCGATGTATGTGGGTGATGAGCATGTTATGGTTGATGTATGCATTCATAATCATTATGTGGCTGGTCCTTGACGATGGTGGATCAGTGGTAGCTAATTCCCATTGTGTGGAATTAGTGAGTGGGTGTTACCGTATCCTTGACGATGGTGGGTCGGTGAGTTGGGTTATCCCAGATTTTGGTACCACATGCATGTAGTTGCATTGCATTAGGCTGTTTTGCTATTATAACATGAACGGAAGATTGTCCAATGTTATAATATGTGTTAATTTGGTTGTTTGCTCACTGATTGTATGGTTTGAATCTGATCATAACTGTGATTGGGTGAATGGCATGTGAAATGATATTTTATTATCTATATCTTATAACATTAGTTAAATGTGAATGAGACTCACCCTTACTGTTGTTATTTTTCAGATTGAGGAGTAGCTCTCGTACTTGGTGAGGATTAGTTCGTCAAGTAGTTCGTTAGAGTCAGTTGGGTCCGTGTCATGCTCTGGTCGTGTAACACTGGGGGCGTCGTTTATAGTTACTTGTTAAACTCTTTTTATTTTGGATGGATTTTTATGTTGATATTTTAAGTCTGTGACTTGGCTGTTTGTTATTCAGATGTTAAAGATAATTCCGCTGTGTTAAATATGATGATCTGAATAAATTTGGTTGACGTTCTCTTTTATGGCATGACATGAGTATTATTGTTTAATTATTTGGAAGTTGTAATGCCCTTTTTCATGTTTACTCTGATTATTGTTTATTATTCATGCGGGGTATTAGAAGGGTGTTATACCAACGATCTGGGATTGAGACCCGATACTGTTGTTATGGCAGCCCCTGGTTGTGGTTAATTGTTTCTTTGGCACTGAAGGTGTGGCCATGGAGGTCAAACTCTATAACTCGATGGGTGTTTCCCTTGGCAGATTCTTGCTGCACATATTTCATGCAGACATCGCTGTACACCTGCTGTGTCTATAACAAGACGTATAGTTGGGGTTCTGCGGTATTGTTTTTCCTATACAACTCCTTGTGCAAAAATACAAAAAAAGAAAGTTGTACATTTTATGGATGTGCATTCTTATTACAAGCATGAGGATGGTGGAGAATGCCAAGACTAGCCCCTGAAAATCCGCACGTATACATCTTTCCGTACGCGTCAAAGTAAGTTAGTAACGTTAATTCATTTAATATATTTATTCTATTATTAATTGTAACTAATTTGATTTCTATTTTTTGACGTGTTTAGGTTTAATGCAACTGGATTAGATTACAGCGCAACACCAAGAAACAAGATAATTTTTTATCGTCAACTCTTGGATTGACTTCGACCACAAGATGTATTACCACTAAACTTTCTATTATCTAACTATATTTGTAAAATAAAGCATCTTCCTTAATTTGAAATATAATTTTTTTTTACTTTGCAGTTTATTTGGAGACCATACTTGGGATTGGGCCATGAACTCGACCGAGAAGAGGCAGTTGTTTGGACGACAAAATCGCCTATCATACGGTTCACCACTGTGGAGATGCACCACAGTGACCGTGTGAAACTCCAATTCGGCATGCATCAAAATGTCCCCGACCTCCCTGAGTGTTTGGAACCTTGGCATCTGAAAAAGGTTAGCCAGCAGTGGTACATAGCAAATTGGAAGTTGTTCGCTAAAGACACCCGTAAAATATGGGCCATTCGTTCCAACACTGTCCTGCATTTCTCTGTGGGATCGAACGAAATGAAACCAACATCTGAATATGTCAACTGGTACAAATCCTGAAATGTTTGTGTCTGACCTATTCTATTTGGAAGACCCGCGAGCACAACAACCGTATTTCCAACAACAGCAACAACCCCAACAATTCCAACAACAACAACCACAAAATTTCGAACAACAATAACCATAATTTTTCCAACAACAAAAACAACAATATAACCAACAACAACAACCAAATTACCAACAATAACCAATATACCAACAACAACAACATTTCCAAACTGAACCACAATCTTAATCCCAACCACAAACTCAACCCCACCACCAACGCTTTAAAGACACCAATGTGGCAGGTTCCTCCAGATCACCATCACTTACCCCCGACACAGGCATACAAGAAGAATACCATCCATACAACTCATTCAACCAACAAACATTACAGTACCCTAACCAACCATTTGACCTCAACACACCACCACAATCATTGTATTTTAACCAACCCGATTCAGCCACCAACTACCACAGACCAAACTTTGAGGCTGCACCCACCAGGAGCCGGTTTGTCCCACCAAGACAAAGCTTTGAAGGCGTCGCGGGCACCCTCATTTCCTATAGCGGGAATTCTAGAGGTCAAGGATGGCTGACAGATGTTATAGACTCGGAGTGCATTGAAGGGCCATTGACCCAAACACAAGAGGAACCAGATAAAGGGGGGCGTCGTAGAAATAAGGAAGCACTACCAACTCGTGAGCCGTCTAAACGAGTTATTAGACCTCCTCCGTACGGATCGTACCAGGGTCATCCGCAATAGGTCATCCAAAATTTTATTGTTATGATTAATGTAATTGTAATTTTTTTAATTAATATAAATTCGTGGTTTCTTTTATTTATATTATTTTCTACAAAAAACATTTAAGTAAATAAATATAACTAAAAAATATATAATATAAAATATAACTAACAAAATAGTAAAATATACAAAATTTAAGTAAATAAATATAACTTACAAAATAGGTAAATATAATAGTTAAAATAATTTAATTAAAAAAATTTTAAAAAAAATGAGAGGCGGGTGTTGTCGCTAGGGGTGGCGACTTGGGCCCAAATATAAACGTTTTCGCCAAGCCTAGTGGCGACATCATTGAAGAGGGAGTGTTGTCGCCACCCCCTAGCGACAACGTGTTAAAAATATCATTTTTTTGGCTATTTTTGTAATTATTTTAAAAATATGGTTATTTTGAAATTATTTTTTAAGAATATGATTATTAAAAAACAATTCGGTGTGGGACTTGATTTAGTGTAGTGTAGTGTTGTACAAAGAGTGAGAATAAGGGGAAGCTATTTCTAGAATTAAATATATTACTCATTGCTAAAATTATTCAAATAGGGATAATGTGGAGTGTTACACATACTAATTTATAATACTTTCAAGTTTCACCCAACTATCAATCATTAACTAATTTGTATTTAAATAAATAAAAAAATTATTTAAGATTAAAAGGGATGTTACATCCTTTTCCTCTTAAATATTTTTGTCCTCAAAATTCAACAAACTTACCTAATAGAATAGACCTGATTACTTTACCAAAACTTCATATTCAAGTTCCCAAATACCTTCTTTGGAAGACATATTCTTCAATGTTTTAAGTCTTGGCCCACAATTTGACTTGGTATCGGTTTGAAAAGAAAATTGAGTTTTAACTTAATTGTCTCTTTATTTAACATGAGATGGATTAGAAATATACAGAGACATGAAATACATTATATAGACTAGACAAAAAAAAGGAGATAAACCATTTGAAATACCTATAGAATGATTTGAAAAAAAACCTAAGTAATAAAGACTACTCTTACCAAACTTCCAATTTCCACAATTGAAGTGTCTTTTAAGAAAACATGATCACTTTCTTCAAATTCAAGATAAAAAAGATATTTTTGCAACTCTAAGCATAAATGAGTTTATACTTGTTTTTCGAAAGACATTACATCCTTGCCTCCAGAAAGAAATGTAAAATTTCCTATCGATTTAATTTTTGGTGCTAAGGCCATCTCCATAACCCTATATATGATCTCTCTATTACACTAAAATAACTTAAGGCTTAACTAGAAGATCTTATATCCAACGCTCATTAGACCGCGTGTCACCATAGGGCTTGTGTATGTTGTTATTGGTTAAAAGGAAATATGGTGGAATAAGGTTTTGTGTAGATTATAGACTACTGAACAAAGTGAATGAATACCTCCTTTCCATAATAGATGACATGATATAGATGTACAATCACACTTTTTCAAATTTGATTGATATATCCATCTAAGTTTTATGGATGATTTCTTTGAATTTAAAGACTCATTTTAAGGGTGTCCAGGTAAATAGGAAGAAAATCATACATCAAAGAGATAGATTCGAGGTTGAAAAGAATATGCATACAAAAATAAAGAGGCGAACTAGATTTGTTATCACCATATCTACATCATATAGAGTTATGTGCAAGCTGACGTTGAGATAAATGCTACCAAGGATCACCCATATACTTGGAAGATTGTTAGGGATTGTCGTTGGTTGATGATGTTAAGTTGCCAGAAATCCCACATGTTAAGTTGTTTCTAGACCAACAATTTTGCATCAAAGATATTGGAAAGTTGAGATTCTTCCTTGGCTTGGAAATTGCAAGATCAGACAAGAGAATCATTGTTAAGCAAAGGAAGTATACCCTTTAGTTATTTGAAGATATTGGTTTCTTGAGTGCCAAGCTATCTGTTATTTTTATAAATTTGACTACAAATCTTTTTCCCTCCAAAGGAACACCTCTAGGAGACAATTCTTCTTGTAGAAGGCTTATTGGAAGATTAACTTATCTCGCCAATACAAGGCAAGACATATCATTTTCTATTCAACATATGAGCCAATTCATCTCGAAGCCCTTTGTTCCTCACTATGGTGTAGCCACTCACATTCTAAAGTATCTGAAATCCTCTCTTGGTACAACCATATTCCTTCCCACATTTATACTAAGCTTAAGTTGCATGGCTTTGCATACTCAATTTGGGAAAGATGCCTTGAAACAAGAAAACCCATCATGGGTTATTGTGTTTTCCTTGGAGATTCCTTGATCGCTTAGAAATTTTAGAAACAAAACATTGTGTTCAGATCATCCACTAAGGCTGAGTATCGGGCATTGGATTCCCCAACATATGAAATTCAATGGGTGCATCAATTGCATAAAGATCTTGGTATTTCAATCAGTGATCCTGCTTCTATCTACTATGATAGCAAATCATCTACATTCCTCTCAATCCAATTTTCAATGAAAGAAGCAAACATATTGAAATAGATTGCCATGTCATTAGGGAGAAAATTCAAAACAAGCTCACTCATCTTCTTTCAAGGAGCAGCAGTTCTGCACAATTGATTGATGTTTTTAGAAAACTTCTTCATTCATCATCCTTTCTTTCTAATTTGTCCAAGTTAGGTCTATGTGATATATATAGTCCAATTTGAGGGGGATGTTAAAGTTCAATTGGTTGTTACTTGGTGGACAAGTTAGTTAGTTAGGCTTATGTAATGATTAGTTAGATGATTAGTTTTTCTGATATTTTCTATTTTACAAATAAGTTATTTTGTTAACTGTAGCTATTGCTATAAAGAGAAACTTCACCTTTGTAACTAACCGTGTAATTCATTCATTTTGTTCATGATTCTCTAATGATAATGAGTTTCTTCAATCACAAGCTAGCTAGTTTAACACCTTGTAAGGAAGATACCCTCCTACACTCACAAAGTATAATGCAAGTGCAAAAGACCACTTAATGTCCAATAGTTGGCTACAAAAATCAAGGAACCGCAAATTGGTTCGCGAGCACCGGGGCAAATTGGTTCGCGAGCACCGGTTCCCAATACTTGGGGAATTGGTTCATACAAATTCGTGGAAAATTCCCAGAAGTTCCTCTCTCTAAATATTTCTTTCTATAGCTTGTACTATACCTTCCAACATACACATGGGAAGTTGAGTTTCTCCATTGGCAGTATTTTCAATAAAAAAAGTACAAGATATTTCCTCTCATATTTGTTCATCTATTACATTATGCGAGCTTGAATAACTCATCTGCCTCATTTTCTGTTCTATACAGTCTTTTCAATACATCAATTATTGAATAAATCACGCATGTCCCATTAAATAGCATTAAATAACAAGTTCCAAATGAAATTCAATTATTGAGTGGTTGAGGTCTTTTACTTGTTGTCCATTTTCCATTTCAAGTACTTTTCTACAATGTCTAGTCCACTGAGCTCCTTTACCACATGCATTGTTGCAGGGACCCCCAACTGAAATGTTGAATCTGATTCATCTAAGTTGCTCCATGATAAGAGCTGTTTCCTTGCTTCTTTGACAGCTGATCTTGTGGCACAATGAACAGAAGCTGCTAGAAGCAAGGGTGGCTCACCAGATGCTGCGTAAAAAGATATCAAATATTACTCATTTTTTATTCTGAGACTTTTAAAGTAACATAATAACTAGAGCTTTTTCAATCTTATTAAGAGTCTAAAGTAACATACCCTTTGAAGAGAGAACTCTTTGTTTGTGATGGTCACTGTTGACAATTTCAACATTAAGCTGTTGAGGAATAGTGTCTATTGTTGGGATTTTGTAGTTCCATGTGCCATCTTCCAACACCAAACCATCAAGGTTTGTTTCGTACTCTTCAAGCATGAAAAATCCTAACCCTTGTATGAAAGACCCTTCAATCTGCAAAATGCAGTTATACGATTATCAAAAGAGTTTGTCAATCCTGCATAAAAGGCCTTACAATATATATGTGTGTGTATTACCTGTCCTAAATCCACAGCAGGGTTGAGACTT
This sequence comes from Vicia villosa, assembly GCF_029867415.1. Classification (NCBI taxonomy): domain Eukaryota; kingdom Viridiplantae; phylum Streptophyta; class Magnoliopsida; order Fabales; family Fabaceae; genus Vicia; species Vicia villosa. The sequence goes on along the minus strand of NC_081186.1, from coordinate 95,493,098 downwards.
TGTCCACAATCATAGATAATATCTGTTTGCAGAAATCTTGTTTCACCTGTCAGAAGATCTATTTCCACCTGCGAAACAATTTTCATTTACTTCAGTAATATGGCTTCTGTGACAATATCATACAAGTACTTTTAACAATAACATTGAGGAGAAGTTATAATGAGTTTGAGAAAATTCCATTTGATTTTTCACATACAAAAGAAACAAACTCACCTCACTAACTGCAGCACCATAATTGAGGTAATTAACAGAAGTATTACTCGGTACAAAATATGAAGATGCTGATAAATTCACAGCTTGATTGTATGCCTGTAAATTGATGAAAAATCAGAAACACGGTAAGTAAATATTGAAATTAAAGCTCTTTTATTTTACACTAGTAGCTACCTGAAGAATAAGATCCTCCCACTTGATAGAGGAACTTGTTTCCTCTTGGAGCTTTTTCTTGATAGGTTTTAGTCTTTCAACTAAGATATTGCAGCTAAGCCTAACAGCTTCACTGCTTGCCTCTGATGTAGTGCTATCAGCAGTAGCTCCCCCTTGAATCAAGCTCAATGTATCAGCTTGTATAACCCTTACTTTATCCAAGAGACTTCCACTTCCATCGCTTTGAATTGTACCGAGTGCAAATGCAGCCATTTGTTTCACCTTTGTCCATAAACCTTGACCCAATTCAATTCCTCCACATTCAACAGCAACAGAACCGTCCGATAAAATACTAACTTTTCCTGCAGCTGGTTTTACGTTCAGCTCATACACCACCGGTACACGAGATATTCCTCTTTTCTTCCAAATGTTAATACTGTTAAACTCTTTCACTTTGTTTACTCTAAGCTCATAGTTTGCTGAAACAGCTATCTTGTCCCAAATCAAAGGCAGGGTATATTCAAGAGGTTCGCCAGAAGAGTCCTCATAGAATTTCTTAAGACTTGTGTAGGTGTGAAGATTAATGCTTCTGACAGAATCTACTTCCATTGAGAGTGTAGCTGCAACATTTTCTATTATACCTTCGGCGATGAATGATCCCTGCATGTCCCCCGGGGCCCTCATTATAGTTCTACTAGGAAGATTTGTTTTGCATACTTTTATATCAAAAGAGAGAGCGCCCCAGTCATACTTTTTAATAGCACCAACTAGTTTTTGCGGTATTACTGCACTAACGTCGGGATAAATCCCAGCGTCGACCAACACCTCAAGGTGTAATGCAGTAATCTTCCCGTTATTCTTAAAGCCGACACTGTATGTTATCTTCATTGGATGCCTTCCTCCGACCATTAACATATCAGTTTTACGATTTAGATACATCCTGACAGGTCGCTGTAATTTGTGCGCTGCGAGTGCACAAGATACAGCACCCTGCAGATGACATCACATGACATACACAATGTAAGGAAACTGTATCAATGATATTAAATAGAGAGAATAATTTTAAATACAACTAAAAACTTACAGCTATAGATTTCATGCTCTTTCCTCCATATGCTCCACCAACTCTTCGAGTAATAACTCTAACATTATTTTCAGGAATACCAAGGCATGTTGCTATAGTAGAATGTACATACTCAGGGTTTTGACTAGACGAGTAAACAGTTATGCAATTGTCTTCGTCTGGTACAGCAAGTGCGGTTTGCGTCTCCATATAAAAATAGTATTGAGATGAAAGTTTCATCTGTGTTTTGTTGATAGGCGATGATTAAATATGGTTGATCAATAGACAGCAACATTCATTATTCAGAAGAAAATTTAAACATTTATATCAAGAACCACAAACATTTTCATGTTTTTCACGTGTACCTTAGAAGAAACAATCTTGTGATCTGCTTCAGCCATTCCTTTTGATATATCACCAATTTGATTTTTCGGTTGATAAGATGGAGGAACTTCAAAAAAACTAGATCTTTTAACAGCATCTTCAACACTTAGGATAGGTGGTTCAAGATTTTCAATACTGTATTCAACAGAAGCGGAGTTTGCAGCAAACTCTGCAAGTTTCTGAGTATCTGCAACCTAAAGAAGCCATTTGAAGATTAAATCGAAGAATGACATGTATCAATCTCTAAGTAAACGAAAACGGATGTTATAAACAATGAATACTTGTAATTATCTATATCAGTTGTATTTCGTTTATCAAGTCAATGAGGTTTAGAATAGTCTATTTGAACAAATTAAGGGATTTAAGAACTCACCACAAAGGCAAGACGATCACCGACACATTGAGCAATCTCTTCGGCAAATAGAGGCTCGCTTCCAAATATAATCTTTGCTCCAAGGTTCACCCCGCCATTCGGAATGTCTTTACTTGAAATGATGCCCTTCACTCCATCAAGTTCCAATTCTATCCTGAGTTTTATACTTGTTATCCTTGCCAATGGTTTTTCACTATAAACATACGCTCCGTGCAGACAATTCTTTGGTGATGGAATATCATCCACAAACACAGCCTCACCTATATATGATTTATCATTAAATTTGTACAAAGTAAAGAAAACTGTCATCAGTATGTAACACAAAACTTGATTCGAAACAAACCTGAAGCTTGTAACACAGCGCCAGATTTCACGACTGGCTTGCCAACTGGACTATACTCACTTCCTGGTACAATTATTTGCTTCCCGGATATCAATAAAGTCGGAGATTTGTTAAGATGAACCTGATTCTGATTCTCTATTTTTTTAGAAGCCTCAAGAGAAGGTAAATGAGTATATCCCTTTGAATAACCACTGGTTATTCTTGCAGAACTGTCAATGAGGGAGTTAAAGAACTGAAAAAGAAAACCAACTGCTAAACTCGAAATGTAAGCACTTTCCGAGGTTTCATCTTGCGGTATAATAGTGTCAGAAGCCTTAAGCAAATTAATAGCATCATACAGGTTTCTAACATTTAACAACTTTCCTACTAAAAACTCCTCTACAGGCTTAGCTCGGATTGCACGCTTATTCTTAAAACCACCAAAAGACAACCTACAGGTATCTATCACGGTTCCATGAGTATCCTTGCATGAAGATAGCTGAACAAGGAAAGCAGCATTTAAGTAGGCAAGTGCATTTCCAAGTGGTCGAGGAGAAGCTCGGTAAGTTTCATAGGCAAATCTACTTCTTGGTGCCAAATATTCACTTATAGTTTCCAAACATGGAATTTTAATGCTTAAAAGCACACTTTCAAAAGCTAATGGTGGGCTCTCAAGAAATTCCTTCAATGCAATCCATTTAAATTTTGGGCCAGTCATTATGTGAACCATTGAATCCACTGCAAGAAGTATAGTGGCGATATCCGAAGGAAACGTATTCTTTTGCGCTATCACCAAATTGCCTCCAACACTTGCTGTGTTCCGAACAAACCCCGTAGCAACTTTGTTCATATGATCAGCAATCTTTTCAAGTATCATAACAAAATCGGAGCTAAAATCACTTCTGTTTTCTTCCCGGAGTACCTCAATGGCTTTAGATATTGTCACTGCTGCTCCAATTTCAATCCCTGATTGATCCTTTTTGATCTTTAAAAGCTCAGAAATTCCACTGATATCAATATACTTATCATAACCTTGTCTATCTTTGTAATATCCCATTGCAGTATTATGAGCAACAATTTTTATCTTGGTTTTGTTGCCACGGTTTAATTCAATTAACCTCCGCAGTTCCTTTAAAGTAGTAGGTTTGAGCCAATAATGTTTCTCAGAAGCTATGAACAAATCATGGCTGACTTCCTTCAAAAACATCGGAAATTCGATATTTCTGTGATCGCGATCGCGATCATATCGAGGCAACTTGCTAATCTTTCCGTCCTCGCTATCTCCCTTTCTCCAGAAAGAGTTCAAACCAAGATCCTCCATATCAACATCAGCTGCAAAACTTTTACAGACATCAGCGATCGGTCTGTAACCAGTGCATCGACAGAGATTACTTGCAATAGACTTTTCAGCATCAGAAACATTGATTTTTGAAAATCCCGCTGGTGGCTCTGGAGAATCGTTCTTATCTGCATTGACAAGAGCGCCGAAGAGTGAAACACACATTCCAGGGGTACAGAAGCCGCATTGAGAAGCATGGAATCCAGCAAATCTTTGATGAATTGGATGGAATCCTTGTTTGGTATTTCCAATACCTTCACTTGTTGTTACTGAACATCCATGTATGCTACAAAGTAGCGTAAGACAAGAGCTCGCAGTAAAATCATCGACTCTATCGAGTAAAGGATCATATTTGGAGATTAAAACAACACAAGCACCACAACCACCTGCAACCAACAATGCCAAAGCATAAATCCTTACAATATAAACTATGATCGATTGAATATTTAAATCTGATTTCTTTATTTCATCAAGTCAACATTCAGTATCCTAAAAGTATTATATTCAATAATCCTATAGAAAATCCAAAGCAAAGTGAGAAATTGAATATACCTTCACCGCAACCGAGTTTAACACTCTTGAACTGAGTTTGAGTACGCAAGAACTCAAGCAAAGTGGTTGATGGTTCAACGCTGGATAGCTCGAACTTTTCACCATTGATAACAAAAATCAAACTGGTTTGATTCTCACTCATCTTCACATCCATACTTCAATAACTGGTTTTCGGTTTCAGAGATATACAATTTCAAAAACTGTTATCTATTAGTAATATTGTAGAAATGTGAACATTATCTGAAATAGTGAATGGTGAATGAACAAACTTTTGAACTTTGCATTATCATGTGGGGCATGGATGAAGAAATACGGTTACAGTGTTAAATGGAAAGTGGATTATATTTGAAGATTTTGATAAAGTTAAGTAGGGAAAGATAGATATATATTGAAAAAAACGTGGTGCAACAAGTAATTGTCAGCGCACGTAACATCAATCTTTACTTTTAGATAATTTGCTGAACGTCGTTTAGCCCAACTTTAGGTACCTCACCAACCTCATAAATTTCAATATGAGAAAACGTGACTCCTTCTCATAATTCATTGCATTACATATTGATTGACATGCATTAAGATCCTTAACAGCGCTGTGTCGGTGGCATTATTTACAGCTATCTAGTTCCATGCTGAATTACATTTTTTTCAAAAATAAAAAAGTAATTATGTATCGTTAAGTAAGCTCAAGTAGTAGCTCTACAGAAACATGGATAAAGCAGAACATAGGGCTTGTTCATTTCTAAAAAGACGAATCTTTTATTAATAGATTACTTGGCCAAAATAAGTATTCACCTTTTCATTATCTCTTATAAATATCTTTGTTTTATAAACTTATTTGTTTTTCCTATAGGATTGTGAGCAGATAAAAAAATTAATTAAATCGACAATTTAAATTAAATTAAATCGAAATAAAATTGATTGTGTTTTGGTTTTGTTTTAAAATTGGACCAAATTAATGAAAATTGATGTGGTTTAGGTTGAGTTTTCGATTTTAGTTTTTAAAAACCGTCAAACCAATGAACTGAATGAATGGATATAATTACGTTCTAAATATTTTATTCCACCTATCATTAAATCTTAATTTTGTATCAGTTCAACTATTTTTCATCTTTGTTCACACTTTAATCCTTTCGGCAAAACACGTATCGTAGAACGTCCAAAACATAGAAAGCGAAAATCATTAGTCACAAAAATTTTCTTTTACTAAACTAATGCTCTCACTGTCCGGCACAACCGTTGCTCTCTCATTGTCGTTATGATATCTTATGGTCGTCTTTTTTGTGTTCAAGTTCTCTTCGTTATTTTTCTTTTTTTCTTTTTTATTTTTCAACAAAATTTCTTCTAGTCTTATTACAAATAGTTTCAATGTGTGTTTGAGGTGTTAACATCTTAATTGATGTGTGTTTTGTTGTGTGATCTATTTGTTAAATTTTCAAATCTCTTTCGGACATTCTAATGTCAAGGGTTAACTTTTATTTTTGATAATTAACTTATTTTATGATGCAATGCAAATCATGTCACCATGTCGTATGGATTAAGAGCAACTTATAATTTGTTTAAAAACTAGAGTATGAAATAAATTACATAAAATCTATAATTTTAAAAAATAACCAAAAAACATGATAGTGGAGGATACAATGATGAATATAATGTTTCAAAAAAATATATTATAAATCGATCAACCGAATCAAACCAGTTAGTTTGATTCAGTTCCATTTTTAAAAAATATTAAAAATCAAACCAGTCCATATCAATTGAGATATAAGCAATTTAGATATGTTTTTTAATCAAAAATCGGTCAAAACTGAATCGATTACACCCCTACTTTCATATGTCTTTCTACATTAAAAAAATCTTTAAAAAATAGTTTCAATTATAAAGTACTGTTTTTTTTGGTAATATTTTTTCACTCTAAATTCAATTTTACCAACTTCCTAAACATCCTTTTATATTATAGAAAACCATATATAATTTTGGATTACAATCTTGTTTTATCTTATAATTTTATATTTTTCAAAAAAATATATATATAATTTAGGGTTAAATATGTTATTCGTCCCTAAACAATCTAATATTCGATTTTAGTTTTTAAATTTTTTTCTTCAAATAATAATCCTCCTAAAGTTTTTCGTCCACTCTTTTGTCTCTACCGTCTATTTCCTTTAACAGACGATGTCGTGACACGCCACGTCATTTAAAGTTTTGACTACAAATAAAACACTTTAGATTGTGAGGCGTTCAAACCTCCCTAAAAACCTTTAGATTTTTTAAATCTTCTTCTTCTCCTTCATTATTGTTCTGGACCGGCCCAATTATTCTAGTTGGGCCAATCCATTCTTTGGCCCAATGCATTCTAGTCCATACTCGCGGCAAACCTCCTCGGACTGCTCCGAGCAAAAACGAGACACTACCGAGCACGCTAAATTCTCGTGCTCGGTAACGGATAGTCCCCGCGTTTCCTGGCCTAACGCTTCGCACGGGTCCTCAAAAGGTGGAGTCCTCTTTCATCGAGCTGCCCTATAAATAGCCCTCTAACCCTAGAGGGCAAGGTAATCACTTTTCACCCCAAATCTCTCACTTTTCTGTTGTACCTTGTTGTACAAACACTTACTTTGGCATCGGAGTGCCTTGCAGGTATAACCACCTTTTTCTCCTCCAACTGTTCCGGATTTCAAGCTTCACCATTGCTGGCCACCTGTTCTGCTCGGAAAGATCAATTATGTTGCTCAAACTCATGCATGTTCCTTCCTCTTCTTCCAGCTCCTAATGTAACAGATGTTCCCAACTGAAGTGATAAATATAATTACATATAATATTTGTGCATAAGTGTTTGCTCTAACCATTTTCACAAGGAAGGATACTAATGGTTGTCCACGTCATTACTGGCTTGGATATTATCTAATGGTTATCCATGTTCCATGTCAAAAGAACATGGGTTGTATCTAACCGCCCCTCAAATAAGGTACCTCACAAAAGACTCATGTATGTTCTGATCATAACTTATTATACTATTTTGTTGCTCCCTCACTAATTTGGACATTGAAGTGCTATTCTTACATGTCCCCCATCTCCTAAATATCATAAACTTGTTCATTGCACCGAGGCTTTATTCTATAATTTCACTAAACATTTCTGGTTCCTAAACAGAATAATGACGTCGTCTAGGAATACAGATTTTTTATTCTTACAAATTCCATGATCAGATATATCACGTTCATAAATCATGAGCTTCTACAACGACCTTACTTGAAGAAGATGAAGACGACCGATCCAGATGTCAAAGATGCCACAGGTTTTCCTGCCTTAAGATCTTAGCCTTTTTTCTCTGTTGATTCACTCGATAGTGGACCGTCTATTGAGAAAGAACCTCCACCACAAAGCTCCCTTATCTTGCTAATGACAAACAAGAGGCGGGAAGATGACAAACCTACTTTAGAGTTTCGAGATAGCGAGAAAGTGGATGGGCCTCTTAATGCGACACTTTCACTAGTCGTAACTGCCACCATAACAATCCATTAAGTGTTTGGAATCCTCATTGATGATGGTGTTGGATAAATAAATCCAGCGTCACCCTTAGGGATTCGAATGGGCTTAACATCCCAACCCATGGCGCCTAGAGAGAGCTTACAAACCTCGCTTTAGGTGCAGCCCCTGAGGGCTCATACTATAAGGAAATAAAGTTGCGCCCTCACTAACAGCAATTGCTTTTAGCGCAGTGGTAAGCGCTTGATCCTACAAGTGGTATCAGAGCAAATAGAATTTTGTCAGAACAGGATAGACAATGATATTCAAATTCTATTATCAGTGCTTCTGATTCATTCTTCTTTCTTGCTTCTGATCTCTGAAGCTTGACAGCACTCAGCTTGCTTCAGTTTCCATGGTTTTGCTTCTTGTGTTTGCTTCTGAAGATTAACTTCACTTCTCTGTACCTGCAAAACACTCAACCCATATAGAACTTGCAGTTCTTGTTAGTGAATGTGTGGGAGCCTTTACCCAGCAACTGATAGATTAATCAAATCATTTATCATTTATCTTCTCCCCCTTTTTGTCATAACATCAAAAAGAATATTTAAAAAAAAATTCAGATGCATAAAACGACAAAAGAAATATTTACTGGAATGTAAATCAAAGAGACTTTTCATTTATAATCAAAAAAAGAATTACAAGAAGTTCCTATGTTTAACAGGCAGATGCAACAAGGGAAAAGAAAACTACAAAGACCAAAACCTAAGACCCTAGCTAAGACAACGTCTGTGCCAGCATGCCATGAAGGAGTGAAACGCTTCATTGACTGCTTCTCGGGCTTTCAGGTGAGGAGACAGGGAGACTTGGTTCTGATGCAGATCTGCCACCATCTTTACCAGAGACAACATTCCCAGCAGGTGAAGATGAAGAGACTTCTTCAGAAGAGATTAAGGGAGAGGAAAGGTTAGATGAGGAGGAGGCTGAGTCTTGAAGGTCGAAAGATGAGGAAGAAGATGGAGATGATGGAGGGCTTTCACCAGGAGGATGAAACACTCGTCTAGAATAATTTCCAGACAACATTGCTTCGAAAGGATTCACCTTGAGAGGATCATAGGTGATTTTGATCTTTTTGGGTTTGGAAGGTGATGTTTCAACAGCTTTTCTTTTGTTGTTTTGATCATTTTCATTATTTCCTGGGCTTGATGAAGAGTTCATGATGGGTTTGCAGAAAAAAAATAGGGTTTGATATGGAAGAGAGAGAGAGAGAAGAACTTGATGAGGAATGCAAAGAGATAGAGAAAGATGAGAGGGAAAGAGGAGAGTTTGAAGAGTATTTAAACAAAATAAAATGAAACAAATGATGAATAGCATTTAATGTTACGAGACGTGAGGAGAGATAATAAAGACAAATGAGGTGACTAGCACAGTTACCTATGGTCGGCGTCCCTTCAACTGCACGCGCGCTTATCCATGAATAGTAACGACAGGTTTACCATCCCGAGATAAAACGTAACAGCTGTTTTGCTTTAAAAGAGGTTCTGAATCAACTTAGGCAATGAAACGTTAGTAATAACCGAATCATAATTTCTAAAAGATTTCAATCAGAACTTCTGACAAAAAAATGTTCCACATTCATTTCAGAAGATACTCATACATGAGAACTTCTCATCTTCTCATTCTGGGCATAAATCCATACTGATGTTCTTCAGAATGAACTTAAACCTATCTTCAGCCAGGGGTTTTGTAAAGATATCAGCCCATTGATGGTCTGTATCAACAAAGTTTAAAGATATGACACCCTTCTGAACATAGTCCCTTATGAAATGATGTTTAATCTCAATATGTTTAGCTTTTGAATGAAGAATAGGATTCTTAGATAAACATATAGCAGAAGTATTATCACAGAATATAGGAGTGTTACTCTCAAATATCTGATAATCTTCTAACTGACTCTTCATCCAGAGCATCTGTGTACTACAACCAGCAGCAGCTACATATTCTGCTTCTGTCGTTGATAGAGCAATAGTTGCTTGCTTCTTGCTGTACCAAGAGATCAAATGACTTCCAAGAAATTGGCAACTTCCTGAAGTACTTTTTCTTTCAATTCTATCTCCAGCATAATCAGCATCGCAGAATCCTACTAAGTTGTATTCTTTAGATTTTCTGTAAACTAAGCCAACATTAGTAGTACCTTTCAGATACCTTAGAATTCTCTTAACAGCAGTTAAATGAGATTCTCTAGGATCTGATTGGAATCTAGCACACAAACAAACACTGAACAGAATGTCAGGTCTAGAAGCAGTCAGATATAGAAGAGATCCAATCATACCTCTGTATAACTTCTGATCTACCTTCTTACTTACCTCATCCTTACCTAGGATGCATGTTGGATGCATAGGAGTTTTGGCTTCTTTGCAGTCCAGAAGATTAAACTTCTTCAGAAGTTCCTTCACATACTTGGTTTGGTGAACATATGTTCCTTCTGATGTTTGATTTATTTGTATTCCAAGGAAATACTTGAGTTCTCCCATCATGCTCATTTCAAACTCAGCCTGCATAGACTCAGCAAACTCCTTTCCAAGTGTAGCATTAGATGTTCCAAAAATAATATCATCTACATATATTTGACAAATTAAAATATCCTTTTCAAAGGTTTTACAAAAGAGAGTAGTGTCCACTTTTCCTCTAGTGAAACCATTATCTAGAAGGAAAGAACTTAAGCGTTCATACCAAGCTCTGGGAGCTTGCTTCAATCCATATAATGATTTCTTTAGTTTAAACACATGATTCAGAGACATAGAGTCTTCAAAACCAGGAGGTTGATGGACATAAACTTCTTCATCTATATAACCATTTAAGAAGGCACTCTTAACATCCATTTGATAGAGAGTGATGTTATGTTGAGTGGCAAAAGAAATTAATAGACGAATAGATTCTAACCTGGCCACTGGTGCAAAGGTTTCTGTATAATCAATCCCTTCTTGCTGACTATAACCCTGAGCCACCAGTCTGGCTTTGTTTCTTACCACTTCACCTTTCTCACTGAGCTTGTTTCTGAAGACCCATTTTGTACCAATTATATTGAATCCATCTGGTCTTGGAACAAGATCCCAAACATCATTCCTTGTAAACTGATTCAGTTCTTCTTGCATAGCAATTATCCAGTCTGGATCTTCTAGAGCATGATCAACAGAAGTTGGCTCGATCAAAGATACAAGACCTAATTGACAGTCTGCATTGTTCTTAAGGAATGCTCTTGTTCTGATTGGATCATCCTTCTTTCCAAGAATGACATCTTCTGAATGACCAGAGATAAGTCTGGATGATCTTCTGACAGATGGTTCTTCAGAAATGCTTAGATCCTCCAGAGAAGCTGATACTTGATCTTCTGGTTCTTTGCTTCTGAGGAGATCTGCTTCTGATGCGTTGCTTCTTGGCTCAACAACTTCTGATATATCAATATCACAATCTGCAAAATTATCAAACTGCTTTGGTTTTTCAGAGCCAAGCTTATCATCAAACCTGATATTGATTGATTCTTCTACAACCAATGTTTCAGTATTGTATACTCTGTAGCCTTTTGAGCGTTCAGAATATCCAAGAAGGAAACACTTTTGAGCTTTGGAATCAAACTTACCAAGATGATCTTTAGTGTTCAGAATAAAGCATACACATCCAAAAGGATGGAAATATGAAATGTTGGGCTTTCTATTCTTCCACAATTCATAAGGAGTCTTATTTAGAATAGGTCTGATAGAGATTCTATTCTGAATATAGCATGCAGTGTTTATTGCTTCTGCCCAGAAATGCTTAGCCATATTGGTTTCATTGATCATGGTTCTGGCCATTTCTTGCAGAGTCCTATTCTTTCGTTCTACAACCCCATTTTGCTGTGGAGTTCTAGGACAAGAGAAATCATGGGCAATACCATTCTCTTTGAAGAATTCTTCAAAGGATCCGTTCTCAAATTCACCACCATGATCACTTCTGACCTTTATGATTTTACACTCTTTTTCAGATTGAATCTGAATGCAGAAATCAAAGAACACTGAATGAGTCTCATCCTTGTGTTTTAAGAATTTTACCCAAGTCCAGCGGCTATAATCATCTACGATGACTAATCCATATTTCTTTCCTCTGACAGATGCTGTCTTGACTGGTCCAAACAGATCAATGTGCAAAAGTTCTAATGGCCTTGAGGTAGAAACAACATTCTTAGACTTGAATGCAGGTTTGGAGAACTTGCCCTTCTGACATGCTTCACAAAGAGCATCTGATTTGAATTTCAGATTAGGGAGTCCTCTGACCAGATTCAGTTTGTTAATCTGAGAAATCTTTCTCAAACTAGCATGACCTAATCTTCTGTGCCAGACCCACTGCTCTTCAGAAACAGACATAAGACAGGTCACCTTCTGACTCATAAGATCTTGCAGATCTGTCTTATAAATGTTGTTCTTCCTCTTGCCTGTAAATAGGATTGAGCCATCCTTCTGATTTACAGCCTTGCAAGACTTTTGATTAAAGATTATATCATAACCATTGTCACTCAATTGACTGATAGATAAGAGGTTATAAGTTAATCCTTCAACAAGAAGTACATTAGAAATGGAAGGAGAGTTACCAGACTTTATAGTTCCAGAGCCAATTATCTTGCCCTTCTGATCTCCTCCAAACTTGACTTCTCCTCCAGACTTAAGCACCAGGTCTTGGAACATAGACCTTCTTCCTGTCATGTGTCGTGAGCATCCAGAGTCCAGGTACTATGACATGTTGTGCTTTGTCCTTCTTGCAGCCAAGGATATCTGCAATAGGAATAATCTTATCCTTAGGTACCCACATTTTCTTGGGTCCTTTCTTGTTAGATTTTCTCAAGTTCTGATTGAACTTGGGTTTAACATTATAAGCAATAGAAGGAACAGCATGATAATTTTTAATATGAGTTTCATGATATTTCCTAGGTTGTGTCACATGCTTCTTGGTGTGTGTTATGTGAAAACTTTGTGCATGTGAAGTGTGCCTAATATCATGAGAGTGGCCATACTTGAACTGATCATACAATGGCTTGTATGTAATTTTCATTTCATCAACAGGTTCAAGTTTGTATGGGGTTTCACCCTCAAAACCAATGCCAACTCTTTTGTTTCCAGATACGGCATATATCATAGAAGCTAGCTGACTTCTGCCAATACTTCTAGATAAGAACTTCCTGAAACTTAAATCATATTCTTTCAGAATATGGTTTAGACTAGGAGTGGATTTTTCTGAATCAGAAGGAGATCCAACATTATTGGATAATTTTAAAAGTTTTTCTTTTAATTCAGAATTCTCCAACTCAAGCTTCTTTGTTTCAAATTCAAATTGCTTTTTCAGCTTTTTGTATTTGAGACTAATCTGAGACTTGAGTTCCAGAAGTCCAGTTAGACCGGAAACTAACTCATCTCTAGTAAGTTCAGAAAATACCTCTTCAGAATCTGATTCTGATGTAGATTCTGATCCGTCATCTTCTGTTGCCATAAGCGCACAGTTGGCCTGCTCATCTTCTGAATCATCTTCTGACTCATCCCAGGTTGCCATAAGACCTTTCTTCTTATGAAACTTCTTCTTGGGACTTTCCTTCTGAAGATTTGGACATTCATTCTTGTAGTGTCCAGGCTCATTGCATTCATAGCACATGACCTTCTTCTTGTCAAATCTTCTTTCATCAGAAGATTCTCCACGTTCAAATTTCCTTGAACTTCTGAAACCTCTGAACTTCCTTTGCTTGGTCTTCCAGAGTTGATTTAGCCTTCTGGAGATCAGGGACAGTTCATCTTCTTCTTCAGATTCTGATTCTTCAGGATCTTCTTCTTTGGCCTGAAAAGCGTTAGTGCATTTCTTGATATTAGATTTTAATGCAATAGACTTACCTTTCTTTTGAGGCTCATTTGCATCCAGCTCAATTTCATGGCTTCTCAAGGCACTGATCAGCTCTTCCAGAGAAACTTCATTCAGATTCTTTGCAATCTTGAATGCAGTCACCATAGGACCCCATCTTCTGGGTAAGCTTCTGATGATCTTCTTTACGTGATCAGCCTTGGTGTATCCCTTGTCAAGAACTCTCAATCCAGCAGTAAGAGTTTGAAATCTTGAAAACATCTTTTCAATGTCTTCATCATCCTCCATCTTGAAGGCTTCATACTTCTGGATTAAGGCAAGAGCTTTTGTCTCCTTGACTTGAGCATTTCCTTCATGAGTCATTTTCAAGGACTCATATATGTCATAGGCCGTTTCCCTGTTAGATATCTTCTCATACTCAGCATGAGAGATAGCATTCAGCAAAACAGTTCTACATTTATGATGATTCCTGAAAAGCTTCTTTTGATCATCATTCATTTCTTGCCTTGACAGCTTCACGCCACTGGCATTTACTGGATGTTTGTAACCATCCATTAGAAGATCCCATAGATCACCATCTAGACCCAGAAAGTAACTTTCCCGTTTATCTTTCCAGTATTCAAAGTTTTCACCATCAAATACCGGCGGTCTAGTATAACCATTGTTACCGTTGTATTGCTCAGCAGAGCCAGATGTAGATGCAGGTGTAGATGTAGACTTTCCACTTTCATCAACCATCTTTTAAATGAAGCGTTTTTCTCTTCCTGAATCTTTTCTAAACACGGTTAAGTGCTTGCACCTTAGAACCGGCGCTCTGATGCCAATTGAAGGATAGAAAAACACTTAGAAAGGGGGGGATTGAATAAGTGTGACTTTAAATCTTGGACGATAAAAATAAAATGCACAATTATTTTTATCCTGGTTCGCTGTTAACTAAGCTACTCCAGTCCACCCCCGCAGAGATGATTTACCTCAACTGAGGATTTAATCCACTAATCGCACGGATTACAATGGTTTTCCACTTAGTCCGCAACTAAGTCTTCCAGAGTCTTCTGATCACACACTGATCACTCCAGGAACAACTGCTTAGATACCCTCTAAGACTTTTCTAGAGTCTACTGATCAACACGATCACTCTAGGCTTAGTTCACTCCTAAGACTTCCCTAGAGTATTCTGATCAACACGATCACTCTAGTTACAAACTGCTCAGCCAACTGCTAAGACTTCCTAGAGTATACTGATCACACTGATCACTCTAGTTCCTTACAACTTAATGTAATTCTAAGAGTTTACAAATGCTTCTTAAAAGCGATAATCACAACTGTGACATTTCTCTTAACGTTTAAGCTTAATCTCACTAAAATATTACAACAGCAATGTAGTGAGTTGATGAAGATGAAGATTCTGAGTTTAGATTTGAGTAGCGTTTCAGCAAGTTTCTTTTCGTTCAGAGTTGTTAAGAATTGGTAACATTGCTTCTCATCAGAACTTCATATTTATAGGCGTTGAGAAGATGACCGTTGAATGCATTTAATGCTTTGCGTGTTCCGTACAGCATTGCACTTAATGTTATACGCTTTTGTCAACTACCTCGAGCCTTGTTCACGCTGTGTCTACTGACGTAGCCTTTAGTAGCTTTTAACGTTCCTTTTGTCAGTCAGCGTAGTCTGCCACCTGTACTTCCTTCTGATCTGATGTTTGTGAATACGACGTTTGAATATCATCAGAGTCAAAAACAGCTTGGTGCAAAGCATCTTCTGATCTTCTGACCTTGAAGTGCTTCTGAGCGTGATACCATCTTCTGATCTTCAGTGCTTCTGATCTCATGTTCTTCTGATGCTTCCATAGACCCATGTTCTGATTCTGCTTCGACCATCTTCTGATGTCTTGCCAGACCATGTTCTGATGTTGCATGCTGAACCATTTGAGATACAACTTCTGAGCGCTGAATTATGCGTACTCTTTATATATATTTCCTGAAAGGGAAATTGCATTGGATTAGAGTACCATATTATCTTAAGCAAAATTCATATTATTGTTATCATCAAAACTAAGATAATTGATAAGAACAAATCTTGTTCTAACAATCTCCCCCTTTTTGATGATGACAAAAACATATATAAATGATATGAATTTGCGATCAGAAAGAGTAGACGGCAAAAGACAAATTACACAGCTATAGCAAAAGCATATGAATATGTCTCCCCCTAAGATTAACAATCTCCCCCTGAGATAAATAATCTCCCCCTGAAATATATACTCGAAGAACTTTGATAAAAGACTTCCCTGATTATTTCGGTAGAGACGATCATATAAGCTTCTGCCTTCAGAGAATTCATAGCTTCTGACTTCTGCTTCCATTGGACAGCTTCAGAACTTGAATTTCTTTGATCTTCAGAACATTCACAGCTTCTGACTTCTGCTTCCATTCAGGACAGCTTCAGAACTTGAATTTTCTGGATCTTTTAGAACATTCACATCTTCTGATTTCTGCTTCCCTCGGATAGCTTCAGAACTTTGAATGTCTACCAACATCACTTCATGCTAGATTTGTATCAGAACATTGTTGAATGTACCAGAGCATCATCAGAGCATCTCTACATCCTGAAATGTTACAGAACAAAAACTAAACGACAAAAGTCAGCATGAACGAGTTAGAACATAAAATGTATGTTTGAACACATTATATGTATCAGAGCCATATAGGCTGAAATAATGTATCAGAGCAAATAATGTATCAGAGCCATAACATTATATGTATCAAGGCAACCTGATGTACGTTGGAATATAATCACCTACAATGTTTGTGCATAAGTGTTTGCTCTAACCATTTTCACAAGGAAGGATACTAATGGTTATCCATGTCATTAACTGGCTTGGATATTATCTAATGGTTATCCATGTTCCACATCAGAAAACATGAGGCATTTCTAACCTCCCCTCAAATATAAGGTACCTCACACAAGACTCATGTATGTTCTAATCATAACTTATTATACTCCCTCCGTCCCACAATGAATGACTCAGCCCACCATTTCACACATATTAAGAAAAGTGTATAAAAGTATGAGAGAGAATAAGGTTTTTACTATAGTACCCTTATTATGTATTGGAAATGATGAAATTTTTATTTAGTAAAGGGTAGAATTGGAAATAGTGTATTGGAAATTGAAATGGGTCATTCATTTTGGGACACAATTTTATTCCAAATGAGTCACTCATTGTGGGACGGAGGGAGTACTCTTTTGTTGCTCCCTCCCTAATTTGGACGTTGAAATGCTAATCTTACAAGTCCATCATCTCCTAAAAATCGGAAGCTTGTTTATTCCACCAAAGCTTTATTCTATCATTTCACCAATCATCTATGGTTCCTAAATAGAACAATGATGTCATCTACAGAAAATGATTTTCGATTCTTATAAATTCCATGATCAGATCTATCCAATTCATAAATCACAAACTTCTATAGTGACCTTACTTGAAGAAGATGATGACAACCGATCTAGATGTCAAAGAAACCACAGGCTTTCCAGCCTTAAGATCTTAGCCTTTTCTCTCTGTTGAGTCATTCGATAGTGGATCATCTATTGAGAAAGAACCTCCATCACAAAGCTCCCTTATCTCGCTAATGACGAACGAGAGGAAGGAAGATGACAAACCTACTTTAGAGTTTCAAGATAGAGAGAAAGTGAACGGGCCTCTTAATGGGACATCTCCACTGGTCGTAACTGCCACCATAACAATCCATTAAGTGTTTGGAATCCTCATTGATGATGGAGTTCATGCGACCTGATGTACATTGGAATGTTCATGAGAATAGGATTATGCAATTGATATTTGAAGCCATATAAAGGCGACAATCTGGTAGCGTTCAATGATTCCTTAACTTTTCCATGTGAACTTATCAAGTTGTCAGTCTTTTCAAGGAAGGGAAAGACTGGAGGATCGTCGGCCATAAAAGAAAAAATATAGTTAAATTAAATGAATCTAACGTGGTTGATAACATAAAAGTTTAAACTAATAGAGAATTATATTTTAAATTTTTCATAAAGTTAACTACTGAGAAACTGGATTCACTACAATCAATAAAATTTCGCAGTCACGCAGTTAAGCATTTATGATAGTCTGATATTGATCTATTGGTTTAAAAGAATGAATGTTTGAAAAACATCAAGATTAAGTTTAGATCATTGAATTTACATCGAACGACTAAAATTCATGACAGCGTGACTGTGTCAATTCATTGACTGAGGGCCTGTTTGTTTCAGTTCTTTTTAGAAATATTTTTTATAGTGTGTATATTTTTGTTTAAAAAAAGTCTAAACATAATTTATTTAAACGAATTCAAATGGAAAGTTGGTTAAATAGTTATTATTAAAATATTATTTTAAATATTTCACCTTTTTATTATGATTTTTCATTTTAAAATTTCAAATATTCACTTAAATTTAAAATAATTTCAAATAGTTTTTTTATAAGAATCATTTAAAGATATTTTTTTAAAAAATTATGATTTTAATTATATTTTAATCTTCTGTAATATATATTTTATGTTATAAGAAATCAAAACTAATCTTTTAATTTATAAAAACGAATTTAAATACACTTTCAATACTTAGAAAAAATTATTAAAAAGTTAAAAAAAAATCATTTTTTAAAAGTAACATAAATCGATCAAAATTCATAAAATAACATTTTTAATTTATATTAAAATTTAAAAAAACATGATGAACTCCGAAGTGGATGAATGAGTGGGATAACTCAATTAATACGTAAAAATTCAGTTAAATAAATAGACAATATTTATTTATATCTATTTAAAATAAATTATTAAAAAATATAAATATTAAATATTAAAAAAACATAAATGAATGTAGTTGCTATTATGCGCAATTATTTAACCTTTAATGTTTGGGCTCAAATTTATGAAATATAAAACAATTAAAAATTAACAAAATTTAACTTTTTTTTTGATCAAAAGAAACTTAACTCATATCATTTATAATCAAAGGTTCAATACAAGGAGGCGGAAAATTAAAGACACTACACCTAGTCCAAGAATCGGTCGCCTTAGCTAAGGCATGAGCAACCGAATTCGCTTGACGCTTAACAAACTTTACCTCAAAGTTGGAGAAATTACGCAATAAATTACAAATAGAAGAAATAATAGAAGAAAATTCAGAAGAACCAATGAGACCCATCCTAATAGCTTGCACCGCAATCTGAGAATCGCTTTCGAAAATAACATTCTCCACCCGAAGCTCAATGGCAACTTGGATAGCTTCCTTGAGAGCCAATGCTTCAGCTTCAATAATAGGCAAAGTCCCAAAATCCCATGCGACGCTAGCATGAACAAAATTCCCCAAATAGTCTCTATAACACCAACGTCTATTAATAGTTCCTCTTCTAATGTTATAACCCGCATCTACGATACATTTCAAGCTACCAAACACCGGCGGATTGCAAAAAGTGCTTCTGTTATGTGGGTCACACAGCCACAACACAACGCAGCATGAGTGGGATAAGACTTTATATGCCATAATAAGGTGGCTACCCACCTTATTGAAAAAGTGACTAATTGCCAGTTGTGTATGATCTATTTTTAAGCACCAATAACATCTATTGGATGAGAGTTGTCTATAAAAGTCCACTAATTTATGTGGTGATCTTTTATAAATAATATGTTGATATAATTATTATTCATTTCACTTAGCACATATTTTTTGACTTTGTAACGATGTTTGTATGAATTATGTGTAACCATTTCGTCTATAATCATTATTAATTTTTTTAAATTAATTATGTTTGATTATTTATGTTAAAAATATCAAATTAAATAATTAAAATAATCATTCTTTAAAAAATGTAGTTTATAATTTTTTCATAATATTAATTAAAAATATTATTTTAATATTAAAATATTAATTTTAATGTTATTATTATATTAATTAAAATAATTTATTTTAAACATGAATGAGTAATAAAAAAAAAAGAGTTATGTCATTTATTGGCCAAAAGTCAACCGCCTAAAGACAGCCTCGTTTAATAGTAGATGTTAAAGGGTGAAAAAAATAGGATACGTAGGAAAATTCTTTTTCAAAAATGGGACAGGACAAGCAAATAATTGAAAAAGTGAGGAAATGATCTAAAAATGATAGTGATGTTACTTGTTGGAACACCTTTTTTGTTTTTTCAATATAAAGAAAGCGTCACTCCTTCTCATGATTTATTATTGCATTAAAAACCTCATCCTCATAATAGCCACACGTACGTTTTGTTAGGTGTTCTCAACACTTTTGCAACTTGTTCTTACATTATTACCGGTGTAAATTGGTGTTAAGTATTGGTAGTTCTAAACTTCATTTAAAATTATTATTTTTCCATTTACTATGTAACTTTTATTACCATGTTATGCTATATTATTTTTGTCAAATATAGAGTAAAATTATTAATAGAACATACGTTGGCATAATTACGAGGTTGTATATGTAATTTGAAAAATCTATCATAAAATTAAATTAATTTTACTACAATAAAATTTAGTCTATAGTTAATTTTTATGTTACAGTTTATGGTAGGTTTATATCGGTATTACATACAATTTAAATACAACGTAGTGGTTCTATTGATCGGCATGAAAATGTTTGTAATTTGCTGAAAGTCATTGATGACCAGTTTGTCACTTATGAAAAGGCCTTAGCAAGCCATCTTAATTATGAAGTTTTCTTCCTATATAGACTCTAGAGTGAAAGGTGTGCATGAGGGCATAATGAAAATGCGTGACATTTCAGTTCAACTTAAGAAACTTGATGTTGATATGGTTGAGTCCTTCTTGCTGCTATACATTATGAACTCTCTTTCAATTAAGTATGGACTTTTCAACATTTCAAAATACACACGAGGGCAAATGATCAATTAATGAATTGATGACCGTGTGTGTTCAGGAATAAGAAAGGCTTGTGATAGAACAATGTGACAATGCATTATTGACAACTACTCGAGTGAAAAACAAAGCTATCAAGATCAATAACTCTCAAGCAAATCAGAAGGAACAATTCAAAATATCGTCTCAAAGTGATATCAAAAAGGAGACAAAGTGTGTTTCTATTAAAAAAAAAAGGAGGATATGTGAAAAAGCAATGCCCTGGATTCAAAAAATGGCTTGAGTAGAAAGATAATTTTTTTCATTCATTTTTTATTAATTATATGATTGATGTTAATATTAACGCAGTAGTATATTTGTAAAAGACCCATAGTAGAGCGATATGGGACAAGCCCTCATCAGGCATCTGTCTAAGAATATATTGCTTGAGCATAATCCTCATTCAGTAGCCGATTCGCCCCGAGAGGGAACATGGAGATGATGTGCAACCCATAGCCACATATGGAAGAAGTCATTCACATGATTCTCTAAGAAGTATACACTCAACAAGTTCCCTGGTCAAGGTGGAGTGTTATTACTTCTTATAATTTCCTAAAATCCAGGCCCATAGGCCTATATAAATACCTTAACCAGAGGGTTAAGGCACACCAATCCATTATTCACTGAAATAACCCATAAATAGAGCTTCTCACCCTCGTGAGCTTGCTCAAACCCACATAAAATATAACAGAAACAAGGCTCTCACCCTTATGAGCTTGCCCCAGCCACTACAATCTCTAAAGTCTCTACCAGCATTGGGTTGCTACACATATGTATAACAAGTACAGTGGCTCCATTGTGGAGCACCAGTAAAACTTACTTGTGTCACACCTTACATTATCACCACCACTTCAACACTTATTAGAATCTCCACTCCTAACCTTAAGTTCCCCCCAATCACGATTGCTAGGAGGTAGGGGTGTTCGCGGTGCAGTTTTGACGTAAAAATTCATCTGAACCACAAGAGAAAAAGTGTGTGGTTCGGTTGGCTTTTAGAAATAAAATCGAACCAAACCAAACTAATGTGGTTTGGGTTGGTTCAGTGTTTTACACAAAAAGTTATTGAGCCATACATACATATATAGATGACAACATAACTTTGTATTTAGTCATTTCTGCGTCATCAATTAACAACAAAATTCATCATATTTGGACAACATCTTTCAATTTAATGTACAAAAATAAGATTTGATAAAAGTGAAATAAAGAACATAATATAGTAGCATAAATCAATATCAAAAACATTATAATGAAAAAAAATAGAGGAGATGAAAAATTAGAGAAGATTAAAAAGAAAGAGTAGAAGAGAGGATAAATCAGAGAAGAAGATGTGCATTAAAAACGTAATTGGAAGAGAGAACAGTAGAAAAAAATAAGAAGATGAAAAAGAAAGAACATAATGAGAGACTAAAGAAAAAGATGTGAGATGTACATGAAAAAGATGAGTAGAAGGCGCGATACCGTTAGAAGTGATTTGAGAAGACTTAAAATGAAAACTTAAGTGTTAGGAAGAGGAAATCATTCATAATCCTAAGGCCAAGGCATACTAGATTTGAGTTTTGGTTGAAAAGGGGCTAAGTGAAGTTTGGGTTGTAACATAATGTGGTTTAGTTCGGTTTGGGTCGGTTTGTAAAATACAAACCGCAATACGAACTGAACCACGCAATTTTGTTAAAGAATGACCCAAACAAATTCGAATCAAATGCGGTTTTTTGCGGTTTCGGTTTTGTTTGCGGTTTTCTTTTAGGCCGGTTTGATTTTGAACACCCCTACTAGGAGGGCAGTATCTCCCTTACACGAGGAAACTGGAGACAGAGAAAGGGTCAGGGGTAAGGATTAGGCATACGCAGTAGGCTATATTTTTTTATTCCAGAACAATTTATATCTTATATTTTACTATTTTCATAACAACATTTTGGACTTATCATCGTTTGATATTTCTTATATTTTTTAGTTCGCATTTTTATTATCGTTTTAATCTAATTCCTTATCAAAATTTTTATGAATTTAAAAAAAAAAAAATTAGTTGGCATCCCTTAACACCAAGCCATGGGTATGACCGGAGAACTCGTGGGCAACTTGAAATATAAGCACAAAACATAGAAGCACGAGGCTTTGTGTCGAGAAAAGCACACAAATATTGAAGGGCTCGAATATGACTCCAAGACGGAGGAAAAATCATCAAAGGAGCCAACTTCAAACTCGAGAACAAGTGGCGTTCAAAAGAAGTGAAAGGCAATCAGAAACCATAAATATATGAAATGCCTATTTGTCAACAATCTATATTTTTGGATTGTCCAATCATAATCAAACCTCCGTAGATATTCAAAATGCAGGATCCTTGCAGAGAATTTGAATTAGAACTTTCTATTTATACTAATCTATTAGAACTTATTTGATAATCAAGCATCAAGATAAGATAGTATAAATTGTTTGATCATGTCCTTTAAATCAAACGTGTTGCCACATTTCAATGATTGATGATATTTTCACATAGCTTTTACTATACCTTTCAATTACACATTGCAAGTTGAGTTTATTCATTGGCAAGATTTTCAATATAACAGTACAAGAGCTTTCCTCTCATATTTGTTCATCTATTACATTATGCGAGTTTGAGTAACTTATCTGCCTCATTTTCTGTTCTATACATTCTTTTCAATACATCAATTATTGAGTAAATCATCCAAGTCTCATTTAATAGCATAGGCCTGCTTTCAATTATTGTGTGATTGATGTCTTTTACTTGCTGTCTATTTTCCATTTCAAGTACCTTTCTACAATGTCTAGTCCACTGAGTTCCTTTACTACAGGCATGGTTGCAGGGACCCCCAACTGAAATGTTGAATCTGATCCGTCAAAGTTGCTCCATGATAGGAGTTGCTTCCTCGCTTCATTGACAGCTGATCTTGTGGCACAGTGAACCGAAGCTGCTAAAAGCAAGGGTGGCTCACCAGATGCTGTACCAACAAATATCAATTATTATATACTTCTTCATCCAAGATTTTCAAACTAGCATAGTAGTTTGATATTTCTCAATCCTATTGTCAACTCTACTCTCAAATATGTATTCAAATTAGTTGAAATGATTTTTCTGTTTCAAACACTTATAGTTTAATACATAAATATTGGAAAAGTATTAAGTCATACCCTTGGAAGAGAGAACTCTATGTTTGTGATGCCCACTGTTGAGAATTTCGATGTTAAACTGTTGAGGAATTGTGTCTATTGTTGGGATTTTGTAGTTCCATGTGCCATCTTCCAACACCAAACCATCAAGGTTTGTTTCATATTCTTCGAGCATGAAAAATCCTAACCCTTGTATGAAAGATCCTTCAATCTGCAAGATGCAATTGTGTCATTTCCTAAGGAGTTTTTCAGAATTTCTTTTATTTCTATGATTATGATATCAAATACATATAGGACCTTACAATATGTATGTGTGTGTTTATTACCTGCCCTAAATCCACAGCAGGGTTGAGACTTTGTCCACAATCATAGATAATATCTGTTTGCAGAAATCTTGTTTCACCTGTCAGAAGATCTATTTCCACCTGCGAAACAATTTTCATATACTTCAGTTATATGGCTTCTGTGACAACATCACATGAGTACTTTAACAATCACTTAAAGAGAAGTTATAATGAATTTAAGAAAATTCCACTTGATTTGACATATACAAAAGAAACAAATTCACCTCACTAATTGCAGCACCATAATTGAGGTAACTATTGGAACTATTACTAGGTACATAATACGAAGATGCTGATAAATTCACAGCTTGCGTGTATGCCTGTAAATTAATGAAATGTAAGAAACACGGTAGTTAAATATTGAATTAGAATCTCTTTTATTTTACACTAGTAGCTACCTGAAGAATAAGATCCTCCCACTTGATAGAACTCATTTCCTCTTGGAGCTTCTTCTTGATAGGTTTTAGTCTTTCAACTAAGATATTGCAGCTAAGCCTAATAGCTTCACAACTTGCCTCTGATGTCGTGCTACCAACAGTCATTCCCCCTTGAATCATGCCCAATGTATCAGCTTGTATAACCCTTACTTTATCCAAGAGACTTTCACTTCCATCGCTTTGAATTGTACCGAGTGCAAACGCAGCCATTTGTTTTACCTTTGTCCATAAACCCTGACCAATTTCAATTCCTCCAACTTCAACAACAACAGAACCGTCCGATAAAATACTAACTTTTCCCGGAGTTGGTCTTAATTTCATCTCTTGGAAAACCGGTATTCGAGATATACCCCTTTTCTTCCATGTGTTTATACTGTTAAACTCTTTCACTTTGATAACTCTAAGTTCATAGTTTGCAGAAACAGCTAACTTGTTCCAAATTAAAGGCATGGTATATTCAAGAAGTTCGCCAGAAGAGTCCTCATAAAATTCCTTAAGACTTGTGTAGGTGTGAAGATTAATGTTTCTGACAGAATCTACTTCCATTGAAAGTGTAGCTGCAACTTTCTCTATTATACCTTCTGCAATGAATGATCCCTGCACTTCCCCCGGGCCCCTCATTGCAGATCTACTAGGATGATTTGTTTTACATAACTTAATATCAAAAGAGAGAGCACCCCAGTCATATTTTTTAAGCGAGCCTGCTATGTTGCCCGGTATTATTGGACTAACGTCTGGATAAATCCCGGCGTTGACCAATATCTCAAGGTGTAATGCAGTAATCTTCCCATTATTCTTAAAGCCGACACTGTATGTTATCTTCATTGGATGCCTTCCTCCAGCCATTATCATATCGGTTTTCCGATTTAGATACATCCTGACAGGTCGCTGTAATTTGTGCGCTGCGAGTGCACAAGATACAGCGCCCTGCAAATGACAAGGGAAAAATTAAAGCATATAATATAGTTGAATAGTTTAGAATGATCAACTTGCATAATCTAAGGAAAATGTATCAATGATATTAAATAGAGAATTATTCTAAATGCAACTAAAAACTTACAGCTGTAGATTTATTGGCCTTTCCTCCAAAACCTCCTCCAACTCTTCTTGTAATTACTCTAACATTATTTTCAGGAATACCAAGGCATCTTGCTATAGTAGTATGTGCCAACTCAGGGCCTTGACTTGACAAGTATACAGTCATGCAATTGTCTTCATCTGGTACAGCGAGTGCAGTTTGCGTCTCCATATAGAAATAGTATTGGGATCCAAGTTTCATCTGTGTTTTGTTGATAGATGATGAGTAAATATGTTTGATAAATAAACAACAACATTCATTATTCAGAAGGAAATTTAAATATTATAGCAAGAACCACAAACAATTTCATTTTTTTTCACGCGTACCTCAGAAGAAACAATCTTGTGATCTGCATCAGCCATTCCTTTTGATATATCACCAATTTGATTTTTTGGACGTAAATATGGAGGAACTTCAAAAAAACTAGATCTTTCAACAGCATCTTCAACACATAGGATAGGTGGTTCAAGGTTTGCAATACTGTAATCAACCAAAGCTGAATTTGCAGCCAAATCTGCAAGTTTCTGAGTATCTGCAACCTGAAGAAGTCATTTGAAGATTAAATCGAAGTATTACATGTATCAATTAATCTCTAAATAAATGAAAACTAATGTTGTAAATAGCATATAGGTTAGTTAGGTTTATAAAACATATCAGAATTATTTTCCACACTGAAAACTGTACATAAGGATTTAAAAACTCACTACAAAGGCAAGACGTTCGCCAACACATCTAGCAATATCTTCGGCAAATAAAGGTTCTCTACCAAATGTAGGCTTTGCACCGAGGTTCTGCCCACCATTGGGAATGTCTTTACTTGAAAGGATGTCCCTCACTCCATCAAGTTCTAATTCTTGCCTGAGCTTTATACTTGTTATCCTTGCTAATGGTTTTTCACTATAAATATACGCTCCATGTAGGCAATTTGGTGGTGATGGAATATCATCCACAAAAACCGCCTCACCTATATATGATTTATTCATAAATAAGTACATGTTTCTGAGCATATATATACATAAGATCAATTAACTATGAAAAGTAGTGATTGATAGGCATCAAAACAAGATAGAATAGCATTCTTCTTATCTTTGCTGTCTTCAAAACTTGATTCTAAACAAACCTGAAGCTTGTAGCGCAGCGCCAGATTTCATGACTGGCTTGCCAATCGGACTATACTCACTGCCTGCTACAATTACTTGCTTTCCGGATGACAATAAAGTAGCCTGATTCTGATTCTCTTTTATATCAGAAGCCTTGACCGAAGGCAAATGAGTATTTCCATTTAAATAATCATTGGTTATTCTTGCAGAACTGTCACTGAGTGAGTTAAAGAACTGAAAAAGAAAACCAACAGCTAAACTCGAAATGTAAGCACTTTCCGAGGTTTCATCTTGAGGTATAATAGTGGTAGAAGCCTTAAGCAAATTAATAGCATCATACAGGTTTCTAACATTTAATAGCTTTCCTGCTAAGAAATCCTCAATATGTTTAGCTCTGATTGCATGCTTATTCTTAAAACCACCAAAAGACAACCTACATGTATCTATTATGGTTTCATCACTATCCTTGCATGGCGTTACCTGGACGAGGAAAGCAGCATTTAAGTAGGAAAGTGCATTTCCAAGCGGTCGAGGAGAAGCTCGGTAAGTTTCAAAGAAGAATCTACTTCTTGGTGCCGAAGATTCACTTTTAATAGTTTCTAAATATGGAATTTTAATGCTTAAAAGCACACTTTCAAAAGCCAATGGTGGTCTCTCTAGAAACTTCTCCAATGAAAGCCATTCAAACTTTGGACCAGTCATTATGTGAACCATTGAATCTGCGGCAAGAAGTATAGTAGCGATATCTGAAGGAAACTTGCTCTTTTGCGCTATCACCAAATTGCCTCCAACACTTGCTGTGTTCCGAATAAACCCTGAAGCAACTTTGTTCATATGATCAGCAATCTTTTCAAGTATCTTAACAAAATCAGAGCTAAAATCACTTTTGTTTTCTTCCCCGAGTACTTCAATGGCTTTAGATATTGTCACTGCTGCTCCAATTTCAATCCCTGATTGATCCTTTTTTATCTTTAGAAGCTCAGAAATTCCACTTATATCGATATACTTATCATAACCTTGTCTATCTTTGTAATATCCCATAGCAGTATTATGAACAACAATTTTTATCTTGGTTTTGTTGCCATGGTTTACTTCAATTAACCTCTGAAGTTCCTCTAAAGTAGTAGGTTTGTGCCAATAATGTTTTTCGGAACCTATGAACAAATCATGATTTATTTCCTTCAAAAACATTGGAAATTCGATATTCTTGTGATCACGATCATGATCATATCGAGGCAACCTGCTAATCTTTTCGTCCTTGCTATCTCCCTTTCTCCAGAAAGAGTTCAAACCAAGATCCTCCATATCAACATCGGCTGCAAAACTTTTACAGACATCAGCGATCGGTCGGTAACCAGTACATCGACAGAGGTTACCTGCAATGGACTTTTCAGCATCAGAAACATTGATTTTTGAAAAACCAGCCGGTGGCTCTGGAGAATTGTTCTTATCGGCCTTGACAAGAGCGCCGAAGAGTGAAACACACATTCCAGGAGTACAGTAGCCACATTGAGAAGCATGGAATCCAGCAAATCTTTGATGAATTGGATGGAATCCTTGTTTGGTATTTCCAATGCCTTCGCTAGTTGTTATTGAACATCCATGTATGCTACAAAGTAGCGTAAGACAAGAGCTCGCTGTAAAATCATCAACTCTATCGAGCAAAGGATCATATTTTGATATTAAAACTACACACGCACCACAACCACCTGCAACCACAATGGCAAATCATGAAATTCATGAAGTACCAAGTTGAAAGAAGAGAATCAATAAACAACATCGTCTTTGAGGGTGTGCAAGAAGGCCTACAGCGTAGGACCTTAGACTTTTTTATGATTAAACTTTGAAAAAACAATACAAGGCAAACATAGAGAATAATAAAATGAGAAGCTAATTGAAATATATATAAATAAAATATTCAGAATCCAAAGCAAGCAGAAAAACTGAACATACCTTCACCACAACCAAGTTTGACACTCTTGAATTGAGTTTGAGTACGCAAGAATTCAAGCAAAGTGGTTGATGGTTCCACTTTGGATAACTCAAACTTTTCGCCATTGATAACGAAAACCAAACTTGTTTGATTCTCACTCATCTTCACATCCATACTTCAATAACTGATTTTCAATTTCAGACAGATGCAACTTCAAAAACTCTTATCTATTTCTGTGTTTCCTTTATTACTGGTTATGGCTTTTCTTCATTTTTTTTCAACAAAAAGTTTGATTTTTTTTCGTATTTTAAAATAAAAGTAATACTAAATATTGTAGAAATGTGGGGGCTATGAGTGCTACGTGAACCAGTATATATATATATATATATATATATATATATATATATATATATATATATATATATATATATATATATATATATATATATATCGTTATCATTTTGATCAGAGTTTCTGAAAACATGAAATAAGTTCGTACTCAAAGAATGAAGGCTTAGTTAACAAACTTGACTTTGCATTCACATATGGGCCATAGATGAAGAAATATAGTTAAGCACTTAGTTATTTTTAGGATTTCTTGATTTGTTGCATAAAAACCTTGTTGTGGTATTTGCGGATAAGGTATAAGTCACTTGAAAACATTTGCATACTCCTTCCCATTCTTTTAATTATAAATCGTTTTGAACTTATAAAGAAGTTTATAAAGTGGTACTTCATTGATATATGAGAAAGATAAATTTAAAGAATTAAAACATCAAACTATAATAAATTCTTAAAGATAAAATTAAAAAAAAATTAATTAATTGATATTGTAACACAATTTATAAGTTGGTACATATTCTTTTCTCGAAGCGACTTATAACAAAATCATAAGTTAGTGCATGGTGCTAATAAGACAATTTATTGATGATTAGTTTTTTGTTTTTTTACCTTCTCAATGGAAGTTAAAATTTTACCAAAATAAACTAATTTTGGAATTATTTGACTTTTCAAAGTTTTTTTTTTTTTTTTGATAAGCTATGGGATATATTAAAAAAGAGTACAATATGTACTCAGCCTTTTACAACAGATACAATTTTAAACAAAATCCAAAGGACTTCTAAACCAAGAGTAAAAATCTCTACTCTTTTTAGAGTTATATCCTACAGCATGCCAATACCATGTACTCACAACTATTTTGTCCACAATATCTTCCACACCGAATCCACCGCTATTAAAAACTATGTTATTACGTGTAGTCCATATTGTCCAACAAACTCCCAACCAAAATAACAAAGCCCTTTTGTTGTTTGCTTTTCCTTTCAATGCTGTCACAAAACTCAAATAATGCTGCAAAACAGAACTTTCGGCGAACACCTAGCCAATTCATGACCCTCTCCCATACCAAACTTGCAAAATGACAGCTGACTAACAGATGGTCTAAGTTTTCAGCAGAATTAATGCAAAAGACGCACGTACCTCCGAAAACACAATGATTGATTCCTCTATGCATCAACTGTTCGTGTGTTGGCAACCTATTCCTAAGACATCTCCAGCCAAAGACTTGGATTTTCGAAGGCACCCGCGTTTGCCACAGAAGATTATAGGCCAGCTTCATATCTTCATTTGGAAGCACACCTGTCCGCGACTTCTCGAAGGCCTTATACCCTTCACACACCGCATACTTCTCTTCCTTATTATTAAACCATCTGAACACGTCTTCCCTATCTTCGCTTGTCAGCCCCACTTGATCCAGGATGTTATACAAATCAATCAGCTCCTGTTGTGTTTGGATACATAAACCATCTGCTTCAATTTGGATGCTCCACTGCCACCGATCACCTGTGAAGTTCCCCATCTCGGCTACCGTTGCATTCTGATGTGTGTATGCCATGAATAGATTTTCAAAGTTATAGTTGGTTCTATGTAATGGAAATTCTATAAACGAGGAGAATCAGACTCTTATCTGTCACATAATTTTGCATAGTAATTGTTCGGGGCCGAATACAAGTCCAATAAGATGAAATTCATTCATCTCACCCGCTCAATTGGATCCGAACTATAAATATAGTTATAAGAGAGTTTCAGTCTTTCAGGTACACAATCTCAGGTACACAATCTCAAATCTCCAATTTTAATATATTCTTCTTGGATCTTGAACTAACTTGAGCATCAAAGTGCTAACCTTGCAGGTCCATCTGTCGCCGTAAGGGAGATTGGAACCACCATTCAAGACCGCTATTATCAAACATCCTTCATTTCTGGTTTTTTCATTTCCATTCCTGGTTCTTAAACGGAACGGTGATGCCGTCTATGGAAAACAACTTCTGATTTCTACGATTTCCACAAAATTTGCGATTGGTTCGCAAACACCGTAGAACGAGCTCAGAAGTTTTGAATCCAGATTCTAGCAGTTTCAGATCTAGTTTGCGATTCACCAATTCATAACCTTATGAGGTTACCGTTTCAGGAAAGCGTTTGGTTTTCAACTCCAAGGATCGTCGCCAATTACGTTCACTTCTCGGTTTCATCGCCCACTACTCTTTCAAATCTCGTAACCGAGTAGCACAAAAAGGCTAACACCAATATCCATGATAGACGGTACCATGAATATGCTTCCTAACCGCAATCCTCTTCGTTAAGAGAAAAACTATGAAACATTTCAATGATGGAACTGCATTTAATACTCATGTTCCCCATCACGCTTTGGCAAAACCAAATCAATGCATTTTTACTGACACATGGACAACCATTCTTAAAGGCCGACCATCACTGCTAAAAGACTCCCCCGATATTTAGAATACTTGTCGGGTCTTGGGGGCAACAGTTCTGGGTCAGCCAAAGGCCCAATTGTTAGGTGAGAATATGGAGTAGGAAAATAATCTAAAGGAGGGGTGAATAGACAAAACAAAGTTTATTCCTGACTGATTTAATGATGATACACAAAGGTGATCAATTGATTCTATTCTATACTTCACGGTGTGTGTTTATACAACGATTTAATTTCAATAAATTCTAAACTCAATAGTTTCTCAGAATTTAATCACAACTAAAGCTCGATTAGGCACCAATTCTATTAAAATCTAACCTTGTGTAATAAATCGCTACCAATTGAATAAATAATAAATTACGCTAAGAATTGAAAAACAAAAGTATGCAATAGCCTACGGAAATTAAATACAAGAGTAAGAGAGAGAAGCCATTGAGATTTATAGTACTTTAGCGTCCGTCCTCACTTTGACTATTGCACTCTTCAATAGTTTTCCATTGGAACCTGCTTTTCTCCTTTTTATTTTGATAGATATTGCAAGAGTTCATACAATCACTTATCCATAATAATGCTAAGAAAAATAAATCTCCTATCTAGATCTTGACTTTTATACATCGTAATGCCAAACTCTTTTGCGCAATCTTTACTCGATTCATAATTCTTGAATCTTCGAGTATCACCAATTTGCTTTAAGCCTTTATATGTATCAATCACCCATTGATCCTACTGATTCCTTTAGTGATGAACCATATGAAGATTTGAGAATAACTCCCCCTTGTTCGTAGCCTTCCACATAGTCACTACCAAGGTAATGTAGAGAGAGGAACCTCCTTATTTTCATTGGAATTTGTTAGCACCAATGACAATAACCTCAATCTTGCAAGCTACATGAAAATCTCAATCAAATATTCAAAAACTGATTAGTTTCAAGACGACGTCTCCCTCAATCAATTAAAAATCTCTCATTATCAATATGTGAAATAAAACTAGAGGTTGAAGATGAAAATATTTCGTTGCAAAGGTTTTAAACTTTTAAAAAGTGAGAGGGTGTTGGTTTCACAGAAAATCACAATGTTGATTATGAAATTCACTTAAGCATTGTATATAAAATAATGATGACAAAATGATTTTATATGTACTTCATATTAAGCACAAAAATGGATGAAAAAAGTTAGTTAGATTTGAATCAAGAATATTTCATGATTTGAGTCAAATGAGCAAGTGAAGTGGAATAAAAAAGAAAAGGAGTTTTTACCCATTTATTATTTGATTCGAATCAAGTGTAAAGTCTGATTCAAATAAAATTTCAATCCCGATTCAAATCAATTCAAATAGAGCCAAAAGAAAAATGTAGAAAAAATGTCTAATTCGAATGAGGTGTAAAGTTTGATTCGAATAAAATCATGTAGAGGCGACCCAGAAATGCTTGATTCGAATCAGGTGTAAATTCTGATTCGAATGAAAGTGTTTGAAAATCTTTCACTACCACAAAAAGCGCTTCTAACGTCGGACACGAAATACATTTCACCTCGACAAAAGAATCAAGGTAATGAAGGGCGTCATGAAAAGTAATGACTTAACACCTCGGTTTTTAAAACATTGAGGTAAAGGTTTATTATGGCATGGGTTCGAACCATAGTTTCTGCACTTTTATTATTTACAAAAACTAGCGTGTTTTTTTTATTATCTCAGTTTATCATAAAATCCCAATGGTCATTAGTTTTTAAAATAAAACTCGTTACAATGTTTACAAAGAATTTACATTAGGTCTTCATCCACTATTGGGCCTCTTATTCCACTATTGGGCCTTTGTCCTTTAGATCTTCGGGTGGCCCAAAACACCTTTCATCAACAATTTCATCTTCTAAACACTTGAAAAAATTACAACCCTGTGATTTATGTAATTTTTACAACTCCAAAACTTGTTTTCATAGTTCAAACTATTCATGTTAGTCATAGTACGAAGAGCATATTTCTCTTGACAAAAACACTTCTTTGTCTTATATTTTCTAAGTACAAACAAATCCAACTATCCTAAAACTTTGATTGTCTAACATTGAAGTATTGCTCGAAATCTTTGACACTTAAGAAAATTTGGGTATGTTAATCTTCCTTATACAAAGTTGGAGAAGACGAATAAAATGATTGAGAAATTTTGAAGAAGACGAAGTCAGAACCCTAAAAAATGCAAGACACTCTTCTTTTACAAAACACTAAGTAATTACACATTTATAAAACGTTTGCTGACTCACTCTTTTTGACTTCTTGTTAACTGATTTATCGCATTGTGATCCCTAACATAAAATAATGTTTATATTAATGAATCAAAGTAAAACATTAAATTGATTTAAGGATTCGCGACTAATTAAGTTTTTCTTCTTATTTTTATAATATTTTATAAAAAGATTTTGAGAAACATGATTTTTTTTCTTGGATTGTTGAGAAACATGAAACTAATAATAATTAAATAAAAAAACCATGAAATTCATTCGCGGCGTTCTTTTCCCTCTCTCAGCCGCATTTTCGTCTTCCTTCCCAAATCACAAGCTCCTCACCGCCCCGCCGTTCTGCTCCAGTTCAATTATCGCAGCCACCTCCTCTGTACTTTGTTCATTTTCATCATTCAAGGTAGTTTCCGTTCATTTCTTTTTCTCTATTTTTACTGAATTTCGATTTCTCAAACTTTTTTCCATTGTTAGAAAAGTTTCATGCTCCATAACTTGTTATCATTTTTATAAGATTCATTACTTTTTATCTTTAAGAAAATTAGGAAAGAATAAATTTAAACAAGAGTTTCCTGAATGTTCAATTATTAGTGTTTGCATCATTATAGCTTGTGAAGTTATGTTATTTTAGTATTCTAGGGTTTGAACTTCACTTACACATTGATACAGTTAATAATTTGAGAAAATGAATAAATTAATGTCAGTTTTGGACTCGGACACGGACACCTGACACACATTTTTCAGAGGTGTTGGTGCTACTGAGCTTTCGAGTCACTTTTTTTCCTTACTGCTAGTTTCTCTAGGGTAAGGATCTTGAGAATGTCTCTCATAGTTACTTGAGAAGTTAAAGAGATTATCATTCCTAAATCTTAACATGCAAACGTATTGATATTCGCTAAATTTACATCATATCAAGTGATGAGATTGTTATGAATTATGATCATCAATAGATTTGATGAACTCTGTTTTGGCATAGTAATCAAGCTGAGATTCAAACTGTGAATTAGAAGATCTATTTTTGAGATAAACTTATTATGAATAGTATAGGATAGATGATGAATAGTATAGAATAGTTGATACTACATTGTATAGGAACCTCAAAATAGTTTAAGAATTAAGTTATAAATCAAATGGCAAAAGAAAAGTGGTTGGCTATGGCTGTACTGAGTTCGCAAGAATGACCGGCTTCAAGTTTCCATGGAATGAAATGTCAAAATAAAAAATTTGTTGTTTTTCCTTTGATAACGAAACAGTGTACCGTGGATTTTCTAGGATTTATTTTTAATTTGTTTGTATTTGATACTCTCCAGGGGTAGCAAAAGATTGAGGGCAAAGAAAAAACAGTTAACGGCAGATCTCCTTGTTCTTCTAATGGGATGGAGATCATTCTCTTACAATACTCTTTTTTCATCTCTTAATAGGGTTGCAAAACCATATTGGCAATGGCAACCTCTCTCACAAAGGTTAAGATTATTCTTACAATACCCTTTTTGTTTTGTTCAAATGTTGGTTTTAGATTATTTTCCATAACAGTGAAATGCTTCATTTTTTATGCTCTTTCAGGTCAACACTATATTATATTTCAGGTCCAATTGTACCGCGAAATTGTTGTAGTAGTGATTCTCTGCTGAATTTTCAAGGTTAACTTTTAGTTGGAATTTTTTTTAACTTGACTTGAACTGATTGTAATTATTAAAACCAGTCATTTGTTATATACATAACTGAATTTGTGAGAGAAAAAGTTCCTGATCTAATACAATACAAACCCCGTTATATGTATTTTTTTTTCTAATGAACTCAAATGCATCCGCATATTGATATATGTTATTTAGTGCGAATTCCTCTGAGCTAATGAGTTTGACTTGCAGCATTGAGATCATATGCTCGTGGTGCACGAAAGTCCTATGATCTTTTTGGCAGTAGAAGTCCGGGGGATGACGACTTCAAGAAAACCTGGGCAAAGGAGATGGATGAAGACAACACTCTCTGGACAGGAAGCGAGGATGAAAGCGATGAAGACAAGGACTCAAATAGCCGTCTTCATAAAGATATTAGAAAAGCAAGACAGGAAGCTAAGAAACATGCGGACCTGGTTGATGCAGATGACAGTGACGAGTTAAAAAGTGTTTGGTCTGGTAGTGACGAGGAAAAGACACTGTGGACCGGAGATGAAATGGACAGTGACGATGATGTTCCTACAGAAGCTTACCCAAATGAAAGAAGTGATAAGCACTTAGATAAGATTTTCGAGTTTGATGAAATGCCGAAATACAGAACCATCTCTGAGCTTTTGAAAGCCGAACAAGAACCGGAAGAGTTGTCGCCGGGAAAGCAAGCTAGGAAGATCGCGGTTGAGAATGCTTTGAAGAAATTAAAGAAAGGTCCAGATGGGAGGTATACTAATACATGGGAAGTTATGAGTGATTTAGATATTCTAATTGGCGCATTTGAAAACGTTGTTTCGGGACCCGAGTACGAAGAGCTTAGACAAGGAGGGCCTAAACAGCTAAATATTCAGTTTTTTAAGGACATACAAGCGAGAATGAGAGATCCGAATTACAAATTCTCGCCTGAGTTAAAATTGAAACCGAAGAGTAAACTTGTTACTAGAAAGAAATGGCAAAAGACAGAGTCTAGAAAGAGGAAAGCACAGAGGAGGTAAAGTTTTTTTTTAGACTTGTTGTCTCAAAATGGAATCAGAAGTTGGGGCTTGTAAAGTTGGGACTAGTTGTAATAAGATCGAGCACATGTATTTGATTATCCTCATTAAGCTATTTAAAAAATAATTGACTTTGGAAATTTAATTATACCATGTTTAAAGGATTGAGTTCAAAACTTTGTTAATCAAGGAATATGTTCTTGTTTATAGACAATATTAAAAAGAATAATGCAAAACCCTCATCAAGGAACTATATGAAATTAATCCTTAACTTTGTACATTAGAAAACTTGATCAAAATATTACATGCATGTGGGAAAAAAACGTGACTCAACAATACCTAGCAAGTAAGTAAAGTATTCTTTAGATAGACACTTTGTTGCTAAGGAAAACCATATTGAGATTGTTCTAAACATAAATCAACCTTTACACGAAAAGGAAGAACTAAATTAGAAGAAAATACAACCCAAAAAATGTGTATATATAAGCAACATAATCCCATATTTCATTTCATTCATTCACCACCAAGTTCATAGAAACATTAAGCTACCTTTGCTATAAAAAAAGAAAAACACAAGTGAAAATGTCTTTCGATCAAAAAACTCGTGAAGCCGATCGTATCTACGATGATTTTGAACCACCTTCTGATTGGGATCATGATGATACAAGTGACACAGTGATTCTTATGATTCCAGGTTAGTTTTTTTTCTTCTTCCTCATGCTTTTTTTTCATATAATATAGTTTATACTTTATTATATGATACCAATGATACATTGATTACATGCAGGATTTAAGAAAGAACAATTAAGGGTTCAAGTAACTTCAACAAGAGTGTTAAGGGTGAGTGGCGAAAGAAATATGAACGAGAAAAAATGGCGTCGATTTCGCAAAGAATTCTCTATACCATCTCATTCTGACACAAGTAAAATTGCTGCTAAATTTGAAGCTGGAATCTTATATGTTAAGCTTCCAAAACTCATCAACCATCAAAACATTGCTTCAACACCAACGCAACAAGAACCTCAAAAGCCTCAACAACAAACAATTCCTCGGAAACCAAACACTCCAAACACTGACCATGATTCTGATCAGAAAAAACAGCATGAACCAAAGAAAGATATTGAAGAAGTGACTCGAAAGAACGAGAAGGGTAAAGGAGAGGAGGAATCAAGAGATGATGAGAATAAGAAACTTGAGAAAAGGTCAGGGACTATGGAGATGGTTTCAAGACAAAGACAGGAATATGTGAATGCATTGTGTGGTTTGGTGGATGAAGTTAAGAAGCAAAAGAAATTGGTGAATGTGTTGCTACTTGTGTTTTTGGTCTTGATGTTTGGTATCTATGTTAAGAATGTGATTAACTCGTTTTTTTCAGGAGGACACAAACACCAAGAGTTGTAATTGCTTAATTACAATTCAGTTGTGTTGTTATATGCTTTCAATAAATATGTACAAGAATTATAGAGTTATTTGTGTAATAAGTTCTTAAATTTATCAAGAGAATAAAGAATGTTGGAGGTTTATAAGTATGTGTCGTTACATTTTGTCTAAGAAAGAGCATGACACGAAGAGGGAAAAAGTTCGAGGATATCCTCACTATTAAATTCACCGTCAATCACCACTAGACCAACTAACGATTGGTGGACGTTTGTGATTTATATAATCTAAAGTAAGTGGTTGATAAAAAAAATAGAGTGTTGATATGGTAATTATGCTTACCTGGGTCGAGGTAGGAATAAAGTTGTTCCATTAACATATTGAGTTATGGGGATTTCTCTTTCCATCCTCAGTGGTTATCTTTATAAAACTCAAAAATGTTTTTGGAATAATATGAAAGTTAACTTTCGGACGTGCAATACACATAAAAACACACTAGAACACTTCGTAAATGAGTCACTTATAATGTGCCAAAAATAGAATGAAGTTAATCTCCGTATTAATGAAAGGGTGAATCTATAGGTTAAGTTCCGAACTAATCCTAAAACACATTTTGAATTTATGATAATGTGTTTATGTCCACACTATCCGTAGATAATACAGAAGTTAAGTTTCACATTAACCCTTAGAACAACAAATTTTCTTCATAGACAATATTTTTGTTATAAATTTGACATATTTTAATAAAACTTATATAATTCAATCAAACCATTAATTTGATCACAAAATACAATCAAAATATCATCTATAATTCAATCAAGTCATATACTTATGTAATTCAATCAAAATACCATGTATTAAGTAAAAATGAAATACATACATTAATCACAAAATACAAATGATCAAAATGCAAATGATTAAAATAGAACAAAATAGTCAACTACTAGTTATATTTGACCCCATAGTTCCTCCCTTGCCTGCACTGCAAGTAGGTTGTACCTCAGCTATCATGACCTCTATAATTTCCCTCCCATAAGGGCCTTTCTGAAACTCTCATCTCTCTATAATTTTCCTCCCTAGTCCGATCCTCCTCTAATATTTCCTGATGAACTGGTCTAAGTAGCTCTTCCTCTACATCTGATGTCATCTAAGGTTGTGACACTCTTAAAAACCACTTAATGTAGTCGAATGCATTACTTTATGGCTGAAGAGTCGGCACACTACATACATCCTCTAGGACCTTATGATCATGGTACTCTGCAAATATCTATCAACATCTCTACGAGGGAGTGTAAGAGGAGAGTTAAACCAAAGAAGAGACTCCTCAGTTATACACATGAATCCTCACCAAGCCAACGAAGTATCTCAGGTAGACGACATCGGCATAATATTCACTTTTATCCCCGAATATGGATGTGCCAACCAAATACAATAGTTGTGACCTAATTGCACATACACTATGATATGCTGCTTGTTCATCATCACCATCAGCCTCAACTGCCGCATCCAGTTGGTATTTGTATAGCCTCTCCATAAATCAAAATCTGGTATGACATCCTATAGTGTCATCTATCTCATGTTGGGCATCACCTAGGTTAACTCCCAAATATTACACCATCATCTCGAGTGCATTATGTCAAATGAGTCTGGAGTAGCTTAATAATCTTCCCATTATTGGAGGATGTACGAGAAATGACACATCATCAAGTGTGATAGATATATTACCGATTAAAAGATGGAATAAAGAAGTCTTTAGAGGCCATTTATCAATGATAGGAGAGAACAAACCATAACTAATAAAAGTATACTCATTCTTGCATAAATCTTGCATCCTATATGGTTGCATGGCATCCTGAAGGCTGAAACCATGCTTCATCAGACTGCAGAAGCTTCATAATCTTTGTATTATGGTTGATACATCTCAACGACTCACAGTGCTGTAAAAAAATACATCAATGTCATAATTTTCAAATCTTATGACAAATATATTTAAAAGAATAAATACAGATCTATTTTTCCTCTCCATCTCACACGTGTCAGGCAAAATAGTCTGCATACATACAAAGTAGTGGGGTGTTTAAGGGGCCTTTTAGAAAAACATCAGGAATAATAACAATAAGTTGGACTTCTAGGGTATCAGGGGCATCAGTAGAAGACTCATTTCTCTGGGAGGACAATGCTGGAGACACGTAAACTTTAGAAAACGTTGCTTTTGCATCAAATGAATTGCCACCAGCGACTGGACAAAAGGGTCTAACTCTTTCCCTCGAAACTGACACATATTTGGCCACTCTATTGTGCCTTAATTTGTATACATTGTCAAACATTTTACCCGTAATTATACCAAAAAAATTATATCATAATCAGAGAAGCCAAACCAACGGGAAAAAATAGACAAACTAGAAAGAAAAAAAATACAGAACAACAAAATCCAAAAGTTAGCTTCTGTACCATCCTGAAACTAGAAAAAAGCATAAACAAAGCATGGATAAATGCTCAAAATTCAAAATTAAAAAAAAAAATACATGAATGCCTCACTAAAAAATAAACTTATTATGCCTCCTAATGTAT
The DNA here is from genome assembly GCF_029867415.1 of Vicia villosa. Classification (NCBI taxonomy): domain Eukaryota; kingdom Viridiplantae; phylum Streptophyta; class Magnoliopsida; order Fabales; family Fabaceae; genus Vicia; species Vicia villosa. The sequence goes on along the minus strand of NC_081186.1, from coordinate 95,452,817 downwards.
CATAAACAAATTATTATGTTTTTAACTTCAACTAATGCATAAAAAAGAACATAAATTTTTTACCGAATGTGAGAGGTTGACAATTTTCGATTGAATGGAGTGCAGTAGAGGTTGATTGATGTCCTAGGATTGAATGCAATAAATAGAAGTATAAAGAAAGCTTGAAAATGATGAAAATGGAATTTGCTCATCAGCTTAACTTTGGATTTCGAGTAAAGCTTTTTGAAAATGAAGAAGAAAGAAGACGAAAGGTCTGACGCGTTTTACAGAACCTAACCTCCGTAAAAAATACAGACATTAACATCTTCAAAAAAATACAAAGTTTGACCTCTGGATATTTTAATATATGTTCTGGCCTCGATCTGAGACTTGACTTTGATTGATTTTTGGTGCGTCCGGAGGTTAAGTTCCAGATTTTAAGGGCATTATTGATTTCTTACTAATATGCGTGAGTACCATTAAGGGTTAAAAGAGTAATCCCTTTCAGTTATAGATTAGGATCACCATTGTTCATATCCGATCTCAACCCAAGCTTTTCCCAATGGGAAGGGAACCAATATCTCTATGGAACACAGAAGCAAAGATATCTAAGCATATAAATATTTTCTGGTGATTTTATAAAACAAAAGATGCTTCAAAAGGTTTTGTGTGTGTATGCGCGCGCGATAATCCCCTTCATAATTTAGGAGTTACTCTTATACTTTTAATGAATTCCAAAAGTCAATCATTTATTACTATCACATAAACTGAATTAGGGATTGATTTCTGATGCTAAACTTGAGAAATAATATATTAGTTTCAAGTTAACTTCACACAACTCAATAATATGCATTCATATCCTTCAATCGTGTGATAAAATGTTTCCAATAAATTATTGTCCAACTAAATATATAAAATTTGTTCTAAAAAATATTAGAATAAAAATGCACATATAAGAGTAACAAAACACACTTGTACCTGGAAAAAAACAAAATAAAAGACACATAAAACTACTATTTATTTTTATCATTTTGCTCTTTAAAAATGATAAAAAATTTCATCGTAGAAAGGTCGAAAGAGTTTGGGTGGTTAACCGAAAAACTTGTATTGTTACAACAACTTACTTAAAAGTTCAAAAGAAAGAAAAACTAGTTTAACTTACAATATGATTTGATGTGAAAATTTTAATGTATTATTTCAATTTTGACAATTGAGCGATTAATTTTCACATTAGTTTGTAGAAAATGCTGACTTAACACGCCACCTGCACTGCTAATCTAGTTGTACTATTTGTTATGTCAAGTGGAACGCTAAACATTTCTTTTGTGAGTATAAATTCACAATTACTTTTTCCTATGCATGAAGCTTCCACAACAGAAACAGATTGATTATTTGTAGCTTCCCAAGAGCCTTTCTGAAAAGAACCACAATGACCCTGTGTATTTCCAAAGCTAGCAAATTGGATTTGGGAAATTACTTGTCCACTTTGGCATGATAGTTCTAGTTGTGCTCCTTCATATACATTAGCACAAATAACTCTTATTGTCACAATTCAGAACTAAACACTTTGAGGATTACCACCTATATCTTCAAATAAAATCAATGTGTTCATGTCATCATTCAAGAATGACCTTGGCACATGGTACCACCTTTGTGACAGACTTCCACAATTGGTATTGCAGTTTCCCTTTACATATTCTCCACGATAATTGCACGTTTCACTGCATCCATTTGTAGTTGAAACCCAAGAAGGCCAATAACAACCCATGTTATGTCCATTCACCCAAGCATGTCCTTTACCTAGGCCTTGGAAGTCCACCACAATAGCGTTTGTTCCAAAAGGAGCTTTAAGCTCTGTCTTATACCAAGTTGATGACATACTGTTGACTGGAAGTTATTCTGATGAGATAGTCAAGTTCAAGAAGGTGCCAATGAATGAGTTTGAGATGACTGATATGAGAAAAATGGTATATTTTCAAAGGATGGAGATTTTTTTACTCTGAGAAGGATATTATTTTGCATTTCCTGAAGTATGAACTTGAACTTATGGAGATATTTGAGTTAACAGATTGCAAGTCTGCAATCACATTTATTGAGATGAATTGCAGGCTAGATTCTAATATTGAGGGTGATGATGTAGATGTTATAAATTATAAATAGTTTGTTGGCTCGTTGAGATATCCCAGTAATACCAGACCTGACATTTGCTATGCAGTTGGAATGAGGAGTAGGTTTATGAACAAACCAAACACATTACCAAACTGCAATTAGGATTCTGAGGTATATTAAGGGGACTCTGAAGTTTGGGGTTTTGTTCCCCCTTCAGGTGCTGAATGTGAGTTAGAACTGTTGTGCTACTCAAACTCTGACTGGTGTGATGATAGAGTTGACAGAAGAAGTACTTCTGAATATTTTTTCAAATATCTCGGAAATCTCATTTCCTAATGTTTCAAGAAGTAACTTGTGGTTGTCTTATCAACATGTGAAGCTGGAAATATATTTGGTGCCTTGACTGCTGTCAAACTGTTTAGTTGGTGAACTTGATGCAGGATCTAATAACTTTTTATTTAACAAATTAATAGTTTCACTGTTGTTACTACCAGAGGTAGCGGATTCAATAATATAAATAATCTTTTGACTTTTACCTTTAAAATCAAAAGTAATAACATTATATATTTATTTTAATTTAATTTCTAACATAGACCAATTTACTAATGTACTTTCCATCTCCTGAAACGGAGACCAATTTAATTTCTAGCAACAGTTTGAATTTGAAAATGGAGAACAACCGTTGCTATTGAAAACTGCTCGAATAAAACAATAGTTCTCTATAATGTTATAGATAAAGAAAATATTATTAGATTCCAAACATACTAGCATCTTTCATAATATTACATTGCATGTCAAACTATACTACATTTTTATTTTCACAAGATATCACTTGTATCTATTATAACATTATTACACATACAATGCTTGAAAATCAATATTTTTTTTATTTAAAATTACTTGTATCTATAGCATTATTAGACATACAATGCTGAAAATCAGAGTCATATACATCTAATGCATAACATAAAGCATCTGTGACATTGCAAACACATACAATGCTGAAATCAGTATTTTTATTTAAAATCATAATAATCATTGACAAGTGCCTCAATTGCTAAGAAAATAACTAATTAATTTTTCTTGCAAATGGTAAAAAGCTTTCCTTGTAAACCACTATCTTGCAGCAATAGTCAACTTTAATACCAAGCTCTTTCATTCTCTGAGTGTTTGAATTAAACCAAACTAATTCATTATCATCTTTTCTGAAAAATATATCACCTTTCTTGCCAACTCCAATGGGATGCACAATGCCGAACAATGGACCAACGGTGAATAGTTTTGTCCATGACTCTTTCACCCCAACTTCACCCAAAATTGATATGTGAAAAGTAGGCGCCACCTCTTCATAATAGGTAAGCCAACCAATTGATCCATTTAACACCACTAAGTGTCTACACACGAATCTAGTATCATCAATACCAATGTCAATATCAGCTTCACTCATATTCGAGGGTATTGATGTTTTAACAAATGTCTCATTGCTTAAGTCGAATGAAGCTAAATAAACTTCCTTACATGTTTCACTTTCACCCCACCAATGACATACTCCATCTATATACGCATGAACACCGCTAGAATAATAATGAATAGGCATGTCTATATCAAGTATTTTCCATGAATTACTATTTAGACAATACATTTCCCAAAAGGGATAATCAAAATCATCTTTTCGTGTCTCATTCACATCTGGGGCGAATCTATAAAAAAATGTAACATTTCTAATAATCTTATAGTCATCTCTTTTTTGGTCATAGCCAAATCCATGAAAATCAATCACGGGATCCCAACTAGGAGATTCAAATGAAAAAGGACTAGGAGGGGTGATATGGAATTCCCCGGTAGCTGGATTCCACAATACATGTCTCTCCAATTCTTCTCCATTACCGAGAATGCCCTCAGGTCCTCTCCCCGCAACTTGAATACAAAGAATACCGTTAACACTAGCAGAACCATTGATGATATAATCAAAAGGGTCTTCAAATGGTTTTGGCCAATCTAATTTGACCATATTCTCAAACCTCTCACCAAATAGAGAACACAAATTATGTCTACAAATATGGTTATGGTTATTCCAAGGTGTACTATTAGGGGGGAAAAGAGATGTATCGTTGTAATAAGAATGGTCCTTGGATAAGAAATTGTTTCGAAACATAGTCATGAAATAAGGATTTTGAATTAAAGGAGACCATGATTTGCATACACAAGAAAACCGAATCAAAGATTTGAGAGGAAGTTTAGACAAAATAACTAAAGCAATATCATCATATATGTGTTCACTAACCTTTTCTTTAGTTGGAGACACGGATTTCTCCATCTCTAAACACCAGTGACAGTGAGTAAGCCAGAGATTTAATAGACGCCGCTGTAGAGAGAAAATTTGTGAGGAAGGAAGATGTAATTAGGGATTATATAACCACTGTATTTGGATTGGAGAAGCCCTAATATAATTTTCTTATATTTTAATATGTTTGTTTCAAATAAATGCATATTATTCATTATTTAATTATGTCAAAGTAAAATGATATTTATGGGTTTCAAATAAATGCATATTATTCATTATTTTATTATCTTAATAACACTAGTATACTCACTAATCACTATGCTCGGGTCTTTGATAAATCCTAGAGAGGTCAGAGAGGATTTTATTACGTAAACAATTATTTTAAGAGCTGCTTGTTTGTTCATCTAATAACTTCTTTGATACTATGTAGGAATCTCAGACATTAAGTCTGGAAATATAATGATCCCTTAACCTCCAAAGGATACCTTTCTTGTTGATCCATTACGAGTTCTTCGAGCCATTCGATTTGGGAGTTTTAGTTTTTCACGACTTTTATATTTTTGTACAGGAATGTATGAAGTCCCAAGCAGACAAGAAAAATGTGGAGAGAAGCTTTAAGGTGGGGGAATGGGTGTTTGTCAAGTTACGCCCCCATCATCAACAATATGTGGTGGCTCACATTAATGCTAAATTGACTTCAAGGTATTATGGCTCGTATCCGGTTTGGGAAAGAGTGTGAGCGGTAGCATATAAACTCAAATTTCCTATAGTTTTGAAGGTGCATTGTGTTCCGTGGTAGGCGCCAATTGTATTGACATAGCTTATAATACAGGTTAGAGAGAGTCACCTGCATACGGATAGTAAGAGTCTCTCTGTATGTGTATTAAGTTTTTATGGAATTAGCGAATAAATCATCTAGGTCTCAAGGTTGGAGAATTTATGGGGTTCCTTTGGGCCGGATAGAAAGGAGAGAAACAGTTTTCTCCTAATTTCCCGGTGAAAGAGTGAAAACAATGGAAGACCGATTCTTGTTCAGATCATGGTGGAAACCATTTTTCTCCTTTGATTTTAGCCTTTTAAACCGCTTTCCCAAAGACACCCCACTAGCTACGTGTGGCTAGTGGATGAGACACGGACCCTGAGTCAGATGAGGCGACCCACGCCCACCATGCGACCTGGTTCGCGTGCCCAATGCTGTTGAACTTGGTTTGGGCTGGTTTGTCATGTGTTGCCCCCTTTTAGGCCCAATAAGATTATTTCAGTCCAATATTCAAAATCTATTTGTTTAAATTAAATAAATGTTAAATCCTTATCTTTGTCCAATAATAAAGATTTTATAATAAGGAATAATATCCCTTTATGGTCATGACATTGCAAAAAGGCAAGGTCACCTTCTGAATGATACCAAAGCATATAATTTTTCTTGAATGAGAGCTTTGCCTACAGAAAAAAAACAATGTTTGCACGAAAAGAAAGTAATAAAATCAAAATAGTAAATTACAAAAACTAATTAAAAAATCACATGAACAATGCATAATAGTCTTCAATTGATGCATATAAAAGCAACACTGCAAGAGCTTTCATTCACAAACATAAATACAAAAGTCTCAAATACAATAATATTATCAACAATGGATCAAATTCAAAAGACACAATCAGCACCTGAACGTATTTACAAAGATTTTGAACCTTATTTTGAATGGATTAGAGATGAAGTAAGTTACACTCTTATCCTAATGCTGCCAGGTATGGTTAACCATTCAATTTGTTGTAGAAACTTATGGTCAAATGTTATTAATGTTTGGTTTAAGCTCTTTCTCATTTTGCCCCCCCTGAAGTTTTTTTTTTGTAAACCGCACCCTATAAAACAAAGATTCTGTTTTCAGAAGCCCCTATCCCTTGTTTGGCTGACTGGACGTGGGAGATTTTGCTGACTGGGCAGTTGAATTTCTTGTTTGGCTGACTGGACTTGCTTACTATGTTTAAGTAGCAAAAATCATTCAAAAAATTTGTCAAACCCAGGAATCAAAGCTGGTTCTTGAATGTTGCCATCATGCATCTCCCACCAACTAAACTGTTACATCTTATTGATTTTTTATCGTTTCAAACTCAATTTAATATATATTATTTACGTTTTAACTATTTTTATAAAAAATATATAGATTAACGTTAATATAAAAAAATTTAGTTAAAAATGAATAAATGTAGTTTATAAAAATGTTTGTTTATAAAAATGTTTGTTTATAAAATGTTAATTTATATAATTTTCTTACTTTATAAAATGAATAAAATATAGTTTATAATAATGTTTGTTTATATATATTAATTTATAATTTTGTTTGTTTTATATAATATATATTAGAATCATTATAAAAATATATATATATATAAATGATTTATAACACAATTAATTTACCACAATTAATTTTTATATATAACTGAATTTTTAAAAATTATTTTATTTATTATATATATTAACTAAATAAAATAAATATAGATGATGCAATAATTATAAAACTAATTATATTTTTCAATTATAAAACTGAGCAATAATTAATAAATCCCTAACAAATATTAACGTTTTATTTTTTTATATAATATATTAACATCTCAAATTTATAAATTTCTAAAAAAACTGAGAAATTCCTATAAAAAATTAAACAATATTAATTTATATTAGTTATACTAACTTTTTATATTAGTTATACTAAAATATACTTTATATATTAATAGTTAGTTTATAATATTTTAAGGACTCCTAGTATAATGTTAACATTTTTTTTGTTTTATATATATGTTTTATTTTTTTATATTACCGTTAACAACATTTATTTTGTTTTATATATATGTTAAATTTTTTTATGTTAATGTTCAGTATATTTATATATTTGTAACATATATACTAAATTTTTTTATTTTATATGTTAAATAAATGTTAACATTCAGTATATATATATATATATATATATATATATATATATATATATATATATATATATATATATATATATATATATATTAACATTTTTGTTTATTACATTTAAAAAAGTTAATTAAAAAATTATATAAAAACGTTAATTAAAAACTTGAAAGTGTTATAAAAATTTAATAGTTTATAAAAAATTTAATTAGTTTATAAATTTAACAATTTATAAATTTAAAATATTATATAAAACGTTTTATATTAATATACTAACTTTTTATGCTAATATAAAATACATTATTATGTTCAGTTTTTATTCAGTTAAAATGTTAATAAGAAAAGCTAATAAAAAATAGTTAGTTGCAACAAAATGGTGTAGCTCAGTTGATTGAGGAGTTTCTCATTAATATACTTGTAGTGGGTTCAATCCTTGGTTGTGGCAGATTTTTTGAATGATTTTTGCTACTTAAACATAGTAAGCAAGTCCAGTCAGCCAAACAAGGAATTCAACTGCCCAGTCAGCAAAATCTCCACGTCCAGTCAGCCAAACAAGAGATAGGGGCTTCTGAAAACAGAATCTTTGTTTTATAGGGGGCGGTTTACAAAAAAAAAACTTCAGGGGGGCAAAATCAAAACTCGCCCTAGTGGCAGGGGGGCATCCTATATTTAACCCTTATTTATATACTTTCAATTTCAACAAAAATAATAGGATTCACAAAGGAACAATTGAGAGTGCAAGTGACTTCAATAGGTGTCCTAAGGATCAATGGTGAAAGGCAAGGGATTGAGAATATATGGCATCGTTTTCGTAAGGTATTTCCAATTCCTCAATATTGTGACACAAATGATGTCGATGCCAAGTTTGAACATGGAGTGTTGTCAATCAAGTTTCCAAAATTGATCACCCCGGATAATAAGCCTCAAGAACAAGAAACTATCACGAATCCACCACAAGAAGAACCTTCAATGGCACGTCAAAATAGTGATGAAGCTAAGGCGCCAACACAAGCACAAGTGGTTGATGAACCGCGAGAGATGCAAAAGGAAGATGAAAAAGAAAATAACAAGATAGAAGAACAAGTTGAGAATGATCAAAAGAATGTGAAGACTAATCATGAGTCGTCGGAGACTAAAAAAGATGAAATAGATAATAACAAGATAGAAGAACAAGTTGAGAATGATCAAAAGAATGTGAAGACTAATGATGAGTCATCCGAGACTAAAGAGGTTATTAAAACTCGCGAAGTTCAGAAAAAGCATCAAAGCAAGATAACACAAAGATTGAAAACAAGAGTTTTAGATTTTAATATAAGCTTGAGATCAAAAGATGATAAGGATGTTGATGAATTAGGTTTTGGTTTTGGTGACACAAGGCCTAAGAGGGGGAAGATGTGTCTGAACATGTTTGTGGCAACCTTGCTGGTTTTGGTGCTTGGAGTCTACTATCTACCATTTACTAATCAATTGGCCAAACTGACCGATTTGTCCCTTGCACAAATTGCATTTACAAAGGAAAAAGGGCATTTTTGTAATCAACTAAATACAACACAAAATTTTCACCTTTTTCAACAAGTGTTACATTCCCATTGGTCCAACTTAATTTAGTCTACTTTCCCTCCATAACAACCTTTGTTTCTAGCACAATTTCAAATTTCAAATTTCACTTTTTCCCAATACACTCTTTTCATATCTATTTTGTGAACCTTAAACTTCTCTCTCTATCTATTTCTCTGCTCATCAACTCATCCATCTTCTCCTAACCCTAGCAGAAAATAATTTCCTTCACTCTCTCCCCACTTTCAAAACAACATATTTGCCCCTCTTCTATCCCTCTTTTGATTTCTGCTCTATAGTGCCATTTTCTGATTGATTATCACTGTCTTCTATATGCAACTTATGTATGTATTATTTGTTTCAGGTCTTCTGTGACTTTGATTGGGAATTAGACGAACTCGAGGTAATGAATTCACTTTATGGAAAAATATTAAGCTAATTAAGCTAATGTGATGTTCCAGTTTGGAAATGATTATCCTTCTACAACTTATCATAGTTATTTTTTCCAAATATTGGTATTATTCTACCGAAAGATAATACCATACTGCCTGTTATTTTTACAATCATTGTTGTTTACTCTTAATGGCTGCATGTTACTATGTGATTGATTTTTAGGAAACTTTAACTTAACTGTGGTGTGCAAAGGGGATTTTATTAGACATATATATGATTAAAGTAGTTCTCTTATTTATAATTTAAGTGTTTCATTGATTCTCCGCCTTCTTTCCCTTGTGATAAAGATGTATATAGGCATTTTACATTCGATTGTTTAACATTCTGCATGAGTTTACTGATAAGCTTATCGAGGCAGAAGAGTTATCAGAAGACCAAAAGGATTCCTTCAAGGTAAAAAAAATATTTTGTTGATTCATTGTTCATATTTTCAGGTTTTTTATGTAACAAGTTTGTTTGATTCCTAGATCCCTTTCTTTTTTTTTTTGGAATTTGTCAAGGAAAAGGTTCGGGAAGCAAAGAAAGCCAATAGAGTGGTACTTTTGATGATTTGTGCTATTGGGGCATTGCATATATTAGGCTATTTTCTGCTTTGTTTAACCTTCGTTTTCTCTTGTAGGCAAGGGAAGCTCGAAAGAAAGCCATTGCAGAAATGAGTGAGGAAGCCAAAGCTGCATTTGATGCTATGAGATTTTATAAGTTCTACCCCTCAAGTTGATTTCTAAAAGTTTCTATTTTTCAATGTTGTGTGTTTTCATTTCTTTCTCAAAACAGCTTTAGAATTAGAAAATATTTTAAATTTCTGCATTTAGGAAATGCTTTTTCATTTCTTTCTTTCTCTAAGGTTGTCTACTTTAAGTGTTTTCATTTCTCTATTACATGTGGAACTATTATTGGTTTTGTTCGTCGATGTTTACTGCTTCACTTCCATTTTACTCAACCTTGTCAACCACCATGTTTATAACCTTACCAACAGTATCACAATTTTGCAGTTTGATCAACATCCTATGTACCTTTCACCATTTAAATTTTGAACTTCGTAAACCCAACCATTTAGACGATACACCTATGATATGATTAATATATAGCACAACTAATGAATGATTTATCTATTTATTTTACATTCCATTTTCCCAGGTTCAGATTTTGTGGGATATAGGGAGAAATAAGTATTATTCTATTTAATGGTAGCAGAACTTTGAGTTACTTGTGAAATCATACATGTGGATCACCTATTAAAAGGTTGGACTTTTCTGCTTTCCTATTCATTTAGCCTTCTGTAATGAGATATTTGAAAGAGTGTGATTTACTCTTAAAATCCTTGGAACTGACATCAGCATTTAGAATACAAGCTCATAGTTAGGGTCATTTTGCAAATCATTTAGATTTAGGTAGCATTATGCAATGAACTTTTCAATAGGTGTTTTTTTGTAATTTATTTCCACAAAGTTCACTGAGTTTGGTTTAATGTTGATTCATTAAACATTTAGTATTCAATTTCTTCTTCTTATTTAAAGTCAACTTTACCAGCAAATATTGATGAATGACTTCAATTTAATGCGCAATCGTGTATGTTCCATTAAAGCATGTAGACTTTATGCCAAGTTCTGTAAAATGATACATGGCATATTGTACTTTGCATTACTCATATTTTCCTAATTTTACTAACTGTTAAAAGAGTTTTCAATATTATAACAAACCAACTATGTTTAGTAAAAAAAAAAACTATGTAACTGTTGTGTAATTTCTGCATTTATTAGTTTTGAATCTAACTTCACAACCCTCAATGAAACTTGACAACCCTCCATGTTAGTGGTAAACTATTATATTATATTCCAAAGTTAAAATTTATTGACCTAAAACTTAAGTTGCCATTGGGTTATATGTGAATCTCCAGGGGTTGTATTAATTTGTAGCTATATTGTCACTGTTGTCTAAGATTGATGTTATACTAAGATTTATAAACAGATGATCTTATCATTCCATATGATTAACATATTTATTGAAATGTAATATAAAAATATTATAAGATTGAATCTTGAGAGCATTCTTATTTCTATCTTAAACTATTAAATGAAAATAAAGGGAGTGAAAATACTCTTACATTGAAAATAAAATAGTTAAATTAATGTTCGATTTGCTGCATATACATCAATCTTTGAGTTTGTGTTTGATATCAATAAAAAAGAACAAACTTAAATCATATAGGTATAGCTACTACAACTTTTTGAATTTATCCAGTTCCATTCCATGTAATAACAATAGTAGGACATATTTTCCCTTAATAAAATGGCAGACAATATTAACAAAAACTTATAAAACCTACTTTAATATATGGCTTTGTGAATTTTATTGAAATTGCAACTCCATTTTCATTAAAATTAGGAATTACACAATCTCACTAATTGTCCTTGTGATCCTACAATTTTACTACTAATATATATTTTCAAATGTATCTTTCAAGAAATCTTATATTACTAAAATCCACATCTTTTATTTTATCTCATAAGTTATTTATAAAAATATATGAGAGAATATGGCATTTAATCAAATAATGTTAACTTTTTTTCCATTCTAATCTCCTATTATAGCATGACATGAGACACTCATTTTTTAACATTAGCAATTAACTCACTATTAAATATTACATACACTCATTCTTTCTTTTGATTAAAATTTTAAATCTCTCTCACATTTTTTTTCAACACTTTCAAACTATCATTTAATTTTTTTCTCTTTATTTATTATCAATAAAAATACTAATAATTTATTTTTTAAATTTTAATAAAATTAAAAAATTTATTTATCTCACGGGTCACTATCAACACAATCCTATATATTATATCAGTTAATCATTATTTTAATTTGAGAAACAAAATCCTTATTTTTAAATATTAATTTTCTTTCTTTCTCCATCTCATGGCTTTTTTTCTTTATATATGATTATTTAATACACTTAAATTTATATGATTATTGTTCAATTTACAGTTAAGTGATTTATTTTTTATTTTGCATTTATATTTAAAATTTTACAATAGCATTTGTTAAAATTTTATTTTGTTGAATTATACAATTGCATTTGCATTTATATTTAAAATTTTACAATTGCATTTGCATTCATATTTAAAATTTTACAATTGCATATGTCCTTTACATTTGCATTTGTTGAATTATATAATGGGCCATGTTATCATCTATTGTTGTTGGACCGTCAATTATTTAATTTAATACTTGGCCCTATTTTGCTATTATGTTCTTGCTGTATCTTAAACATTTTTTGTGGACCATTATTTTAACTTAGAACCTATTTTTCATACTACTAATATCTTATTAGTAAAACTTCTTTTTAAATGGTTGATTTCCATTTTACCTATGCAATTTGTTCAAACTTCTTTACTTCACATTTTTTGTATCTTTCAAAAAATACTACACCACAAGTAATGCACCCGGGCGACAGCACGGGTCTCTGACTAGTATATGTCAAAAATGCATGGTGGTCATCATCATAATTCATAAGCAACTCAAGGAGAATCTAATAAATTTTAATCTCATTTACATTCTTGTAAATTCATAAATAAATTTAATAAAGAAATAAAATAATGAATTTGATTATCTATATATTATCTGCGAAATATGATCAAACTATATTAATAGAATATTTTGAAACTCTTACACTATTTAATATTTTTTCACCAAAAACATGTATTAGTTCTTTAAATATTACAAAATTTATTGTTATACTTAAACTAAAGAAAGACTCACCCAATAATTTCACAATCACGCTCAATTTTTTCATTCAAACCATAATTACACATTGGGACAACATCAACTTGAAACATTCACAAAAAAAGCTACAAATTTCAATCACAGTAACAAAAAGCAAAAAGAAGAAATTTGTGGGAATTAAAGGAGGGACTAAGCAGCTCCCAGACTGATGACACGAGACTCCGTAAACCAAACAAAACTCAAAAGAAAAAGGATTTACAAACAAACTCTCAAAATCAAAAAAGAAAAACCAACCTACAATAATTATCATTTATCTTTATATTTTTAAGGAATTTCCTTTTTCAATAATCCATATTTTTTTATTGTATCTGCTATTGAAATATCATATTAGTTATTATGTCTTTTGAGTGCTTCTTAATATTATCAATAATGCATACTTACTTTTCATTAAAATTTCAAATTATAATTTAAATAAATTATTTCAAACGTCCCTATTTTACTAAAAATATTAATTTTTAATATCTTAATTAAAATTATTGTCCATCTAATTATAATTTTAAATCACAATATTTTTTAAAATAAATAAATAAATTCACTTTCACTGCGCAATTCGCGGGTCAAAGTCTAGTTTATATTGTTATAATACATACATCTTTATAATCAAATCTATCTTTCCAATATATACTAACTTACGATGTGAGATTTATGTTTAATTTCAAACATAAAAATAGTATTATATACATGTGGTTAATTTATATAATATTATGTTCTATAATTTCTTACAGAAGACTTACGTTTTTTGATCTTTTGTATATAGAGTTGAAACTTAGCAACACGAGCAATGGTATTCATTTAAAAACCAACATGAGAAAGGGTGTTTGTTTGCACTTTTTCTTAACACATTTTTAGTAATTCTCTAAGTCTTCAATATGCTTCTCTAAATATACATTTTGGTAAAATTTACTTAAAACCAATACTTTAAATTTTAGGGGCCTAATTATTTTTTAAAAGGAAATTAACATGATTTTAAACGATTTTGTAAAATTTTCGATAAAAATGCATATCGAAGTAGGTCAGATGGATATTTTAAAATTGTTTTTTGTTTTAATTAAGGTCTATTTTCCAAATTAGAACAGAGCCTCTAGATTGATTGGGTCAGATCTGATCGTAACATTAAAAATTAAAGTTATTTGTTACAATTTTCTCCTCAACCTCAATTACTCTCTGTCTAGATTGTTTGGAATCTCATATTGAACACTTGCATCCCCAAATAGATGGACAATCAATTGGTAGCCATCACTAATGTTGACTATTATGTAGTCACAGTAAAAATCGGGTGAACTGATTATTGAAGTTTTCATTGAATGTAATATATTAAGGGTGGAAAATCATTTTCGGAGTTCAATTTGTTAGCCTGGACAAAAGAAGCAGTTGCCACCACCGTTAACAAGCAAAAACAACCAAAATGGCATCACAGCCACCAAATTGAATAGATGCATGATGAGAAATTATACAGCAAAAGAGAGTGAAAAACCAAGACCCAGGAAATAAAGTCGGGAACAAATTTTATCATGACATTAGTTTTGGTGTTCTTGCATTATTGAGATCGAGATTCGAATTCAATAGTCCTTGCAAGAGATTCAAGGGATAATTTCTTTTTTATAGAGGGTTGGTAGAAGAAAAAAACAGTGTAATTTTACTAAGAAAATGCAGTGCAAGAAAGGTGATTGATGAAATTTCACAAAGAAATTTGGTTTCGTGGCAAATTTAGAGGGAAAAAATTGGTCAAGTGACGTTTCAGTTGGCATATACGCTTGCATCCACATCAGCGCCATATAATCTACGGCGTTTAATCTGACTAATAGATTAGATAGAAAGGACTAACGTGACACGTTTTGAGAAGTTGAAGGACTCAAAGCTCTTTTTAAAACATAAGGGACCAAACTAGACCCAGAGGACAAGATTAGGGATGAAAAGGGATATTTAACCTATAAATAAGAGGAGACATGCATTCTAACTATATTAATTTTGCATCATTCTTACGATTACTTGATATGTATGATGTCATGGATATGATCGAAGTATTTTTTTATTTACTTGAGCAAAAAAAATACTTGACCATGAAGCATAATTTGTGAGGGTGTGATCCTTTGACAACCCTTTGAGTCTAAACATGAAGAAAAAAATTGATAAAATTATAACCCTTAGCCAATTTTAAAAGAAAAACGATCTTCATACATTGTCTTAAAGATAGGAGAGAAATGTTTTATCGAGTATGACCGACTCTCCTAACCTGTTGTGATATTTCGTCTTCAAATGGGCTCTTGAGGCCACTGCCTGCAAAGCTACCACAAATGATTTTCTTAGGATTATGTTGTAAACACTTTTGCATATGATGATGAGGTAGCATATTTTCACGGTCTTCTTGTTTTTATCTTTGCAAAATGAGACCGGTAGATGTATGGTTCGACATAGCCGAGTTGAGGAGTCGTTGAATGCCAGAAGATTTCTGCCTTCACGAGCCTTCAATTCTTTCATGCGTAATCCTAATCTCGTTAAGACTCTAAGATACATCAGATCACATGAGCTTTTGTCATCGATGAGGATTCTTCATACGGAATGGTTGTTATGGTGGTCCTTACAACTAGTGGAAGCGTTACATTAGGAATTATATTCACCTTGTGGCCTTGAAACCATAAAATATGCATATATTTTTTTGCTTATGGACTCTTGTTGGTGGTTTTAGCAAATTTATAGAAGATCTGGTACCGGTTGAATCAACGATGAACGCAGCGGTCACTACTACAAATAATACATTTTATGACAAAGCTTTCACCTCCGTCAAAAATAAACCAAGGTATAATGCCAAGGCGCTCCATGTTTTATTTTTAAAAAAATTACTTATTCCCTCGATTTTTAATATAAATGAGACAAACAATTCAAGACATGCTTCAAATTCCAGTTATTGCAGTTTATTTTTTATCTATAAGTGTAATCTAAAAGATTTATCCCTTCGATTTTCATAATAATCGAGGGATAAAATAATTAAATTTTACTATAAAACACTCTTAAACAGATTTTACCCTAATCTTGACTTATATGTAGCCGCCCCACACTCATATGCATCATTCTTTGAGATGGATTGCAAGACAGAAAAAAATCTTCAATGATCTTCTACCTTGAACAAAATATTTTTCTGCTCTTGCAATCTATCTCACTTATTGGTATTGATTTTATTGTTGTATTTTTGGAATAACCTTTCAATATTTTCAATCAAAGAAAACATCACTGTTTTTCCCGGGTTGACAACATTGAAAAATTTATTTCTAAAAATGGTCTAAACTGCATACAAAAAATGGTGAATGGTAAAAAATTAAAATGGAAACATAATATGTTACTTTCAATTTTTTTATCATTCACTATTTTTTGCTTGAACCATAATGCATCAAGTTTTTACGAAAACCGAGAGGTTATCTTATTTTATTTTATTTTTATATTAAAAAAAGAAAATATTTTTCCCTCGGTTTTCTTAAAAACACTGAGGGGTTTTGTTACACTGCCACAACAAGGAATATGTTTCATACATTCATAAAAGAACAACACTCAAGATATTGCCAAGTCATCAATCCACAACAAACTATATACATCTACCACTATATATCTTTCTTGTGAAAGCATTTCCCATAAAAATATTTGCTCAAGATTATGAAATCTTGGAACTTAAAGAAGTTTGAAAAAATTCTCTATGATTGATTGCAAGTGCAGAAAAAACATTTTCCAATGTTTGGATCATATAACTCCGGTTGGAACAGATAACTCCTTAGAAGTTGGATGCATTCAATCCTTAGAAGTTAGAATAACAGCGACTATGATGAAATCGCATTTTTTGTAATAATGTATTTTACTATTTTGGGTAAATAATGAAATGTAAAAAAAAAAGCTTATTCACGTTCGTTTTCTAATGAAATCGAGATGTAAAGATTTTGTACCTCGGTTTTTGAAATATTTGAGGGTATAATTCTAGTGTGATTATTGAGGATATTGATCATCATCCTTAAACAAATCTTCGTTGTCTATTTCATGAGTATCAACACTTAAGACACTACCATTATTGATCCGCGTGAAACATAAAAATCTATCATTATAAAAGCTTCTGAATATAAAAAAAAAAAAGATAATGAAACATCTTGAAGCGCTTGAAACTATCTACATCCAACACTTTGAGGTCTTCGAGAGCATTTGCCATGAAAAAATTTCTATGATGGATTGCAAGAGCAGAAAATTATTTGAGTTTAAGGTTTGTGATCTTAAATATTTATTTGAGCAGAAAATCATTTATTTATCTATCCTTTTTGTTTTATATCATAAACAAATGCAAGCAAAAGTCATAGAGAATATTCTGCACCCAGCATTTGATCTGCCCCAAAATTCAATGATTTAAAGATTCAATATTTTATTTTCACTGACAAATTAATTTTTACTTTAATATTTTGTGTTAACAATGTAATATTCTGGGTAACCATTAATTTGTAAACAAATTAGTTTATTAATATTTTATGTAAACAATATAACAAATTAAAAAATAATATATCTTACCCCTCGGTTTTATTGATAAACCGAGAGGTATGATGCGCTAGTTTTGAAAATTATTAAAATATATATGTTGGGGTTCGAATCAATATGAAGATATCTTTACCCCTCGGTTTTTAAAACATTGAGCGATAAAGTGACAGCTTTTTATGACGCCCTTCGTTACTTCGCTTTTGTAGTCGGGATTAAATGCATTCAGCGTCCGAGGTGTAACGTGTTTTCTGTAGTAGTGGAAGAGCTATGATGTTTTTTGGAGTTGGATCGGAAATCATCTTCTTTGTCTTAAGGTAATTATTGTTGCAATCTGTGACTTTGAGTTAAAAGGGATCTGATTATGTAAGTGTGTAGGAATCAGAAGTCAATTCCTGCATATGGCACCACTATTCCGCTCGAAAATAAAAATGATTGATGAAGTATAAGATATTGGATCTGCGGTGCAAATCTCTATACGACTAGATGGGAATGGACCTGCAAGATTAACACTCCAATATTCTGGTCAATAAGAGAATGAATAATAAAATGAATTGCAGATTAGAGAGTGAATACCTCAAATTCTACGGGAAATACATTATATATGAATAGTAGAATGACTTGGATTGATGTTTTGGTTATACTCGACCCAAAACTTATTGTTCAGACAAACTTCAACCACTAATCGAAATTGGCACACAGTCATTCTTCTATATTTTATATATTATAGATATAAAGTATCGACAAATCTAGGTCACAATATCACAATTCAAACTGTAATTAAAAACTTCAACCTATATTAATCTCAAAACAGATTTAAATGTCCTAATTTGTGAGAATAGTTCAAAAATTCATATTTGGACCTAATTTGTTAGAATAGTTCAAAAATTCATAGTTGGAGTCAAACACCCTAATATTATTTATCAAAAGTTTTCCTAGCGTACCTCTGAAGCATGGGTATTTCTAAAATGACGAAGTACCGGTACCGGATACGCACCCGTACTGAGTGTACGTATTGTACTCGTAGTACTTTAATTTTTTTAAATATTCAATTTTGAGTGAAATTTGTTATTATGTCAAATATCGATATCGTATATTTATGTATTTTAATTTTTTTGATATTATATCTTTTGATATTATATTTTAACATTATTTCTGATCTTTTAAAATTTTTGCAATAATATTTTTATGAACCTAACAATTTAATTCTCTGTTTATATATTTTATAAAAAAACTCTTTTTTTTTATTGACGTATCCATACCTTTTTTTTTTTTTTTAAATGACGCATCCCATACCGGTACCCGCACCGGGTACCGTAACTACCTATGCATTATAGTCTGATACATATTCAAAATCTTTTTCTATGTAACAAATTCTTAAGTCCATATCTTTGTCCAATAATAAAGGTTTTACAATGAGGAATAATACCCCTTTATGATTATGACATTGCAAAAAGGCAAGGTCACCTTCTGAATGATTCCAAAGCATATAATTTTTCTTGAATGAGAGCCATGACTACATAGAAAAAAGCAATGTTTGCACGAAAAGAAAGTAATAAAATCATAATAGTAAATTACAATAACTTATTAAAAAGTCACATGACCAATGCATAATAGTCTTCAATTGATGCATTAAAAGCAACATTGCAAGAGCTTTCATTCTCAAACATAAATAGAAAAATCTCAAAGTAAATATAATATTATCAACAAAAATGGATCAAATCCAAAAGACACAACCAGCACCTGAACGTGTTTACAAAGATTTACAACCTTATTTTGAGTGGATTGAAGATGAAACAAGTTCCACTCTTATCCTATTGCTTCGAGGTATGGTTAACCATTCAATTTGTTGTAGAAATTTATGGTCAAATGTTTTTTTTTTAAAGCAAGATGGAATATATAGGAGAATTGAGGGTTCTCAAACCTGTTTATACGAGAGGCGGAAAAAAAAACAAAAATTCGCCGAAAAGAAATTACAAACCAAATATAGCTATGAGAGGAAAAACAAAGGGTCTTTAGTAAACTCATAGAAACTATATATAGGGTCTTTAGTAAACTCATAGAAACTATATATTGGGTACGTAATTTCTCCGAAAAACGACCACTTCCATAACAAAGACTTGATATTCCAAACCGTATTATCAACAACCCAACCTTCATTGCGGAAGCAAAAACCGTTTCTAGACAACCAAAAAATCCACAAAATAGCTAACCATATCACCCCACATTTACCTTCCTTAACTTTCTTTTTTTTTACAAAAGAGGAACCAATCCATAAAGCTTTGTAAACAATCTTCTTCCATCCCACTAACCGGTTTTCCAACCCAAACCGCTATCTCTCTCCAAACCACACCCGCCTCTTTACACTTGAAAAAAGAATGATCACAACTTTCCGGAATAGTACCACAAAAAGCACACAAAGAATTCTCTATCGACAAAGAAACACTCCTACCCATCAATAAATCCTTGGTTGGTAACCTATTAATTAGAAGCCTCCAACCAAAAGCCTTAATATTAAACGGCACATGCACCTTCCAAATTAAATCCTTCACAACATCGAATCTATTCGGAGGGCCAAACGGATAGTTAAAACCGGCCAAAAACTCGTAACAAGAAGCAACGGAGAACGAACCTCCTCCCAAACCGCTCCACTCCACCTTATCTCTCCCTTCCATAAGGACATTTCGGCCCAACAACAAAAGATGGAGCATGCCATGCTCGGCCACCACCGAAGGGTCGGTATCATCACCCAAAACCACACCGTAATTCCCCCACTTCCACTCTCCATCAACCCAACCTCCCATACTAGCCACTGATACCCTTTTCAAACAAGAAAACGAAAACAACTTGGGAAAAAGCTCCTTTAAACTATAATTATCCGCCCAACAAGATTCCCAAAACGGAGTGATATAACCATTTCCAACCACAAACCTACATTTCGACACTATCGGGTCTTCCGCCGAACA
Source organism: Vicia villosa (assembly GCF_029867415.1). Taxonomy (NCBI): domain Eukaryota; kingdom Viridiplantae; phylum Streptophyta; class Magnoliopsida; order Fabales; family Fabaceae; genus Vicia; species Vicia villosa. The sequence goes on along the minus strand of NC_081186.1, from coordinate 95,432,263 downwards.
ATTGCCAATCGAAATCAAATCTTTCCACCACACTGAAAAAGAAGAAGAAGAAGAAGTGGAAGAAGAAAAAAGAGAAGAAGACATACCTCCACAAAATGAATTCATCACCAAATCACCATACCGGACTTTTAGAACATTGTACCAAGGCGCTTCTTCCCCTTCTAAGATCCTCCACCGCCATTTATTAAGAAGTGCAAGGTTGAAAGTACCAACTTCCCTAAAACCAAGCCCGCCTTTAGAAGTCGGAAGATAAACATTCTTCCAACTAACCCAATGAATCTTCCAACTATGGTCAAATGTTATTAATGTTTGGTTTAAGCTCTTTCTCATTTTCTTCTATATGTATTTATTTATATACTTTCAATTTCAATAAAAATAATAGGATTCACAAAGGAACAATTGAGAGTGAAAGTGACTTCAAAAGGTGTTCTAAGGATCAATTGTGAAAGACAAGGAATTCAGAATATGTGGCATCGTTTTGGTAAAGAATTTCCAATTCCTCAATATTGTGACACCAATGATGTGAAAGCCAAGTTTGAACGTGGAGTACTATCAATCAAGTTTCGCAAGTTGATCACCCCGGATAATAAGCCTAAAGAACAAGAAACTATCACAAATCCACCACAAGAAGAAGCTTCAATGGCGCGTCAAAATAGTGATGAAGCTAAGGCGCCAACACAAGCACAGGTGGTTGATGAACCGCGAGAGATGCAAAAGGAAGATGAAAAGGAAAATAACAGGATAGAAGAACAAGTTGAGAATGATCAAAAGAATGTGAAGACTAATGATGAGTCATCCGAGACTAAAGAAGTTATTAAAACTCGTGAAGTTCAGAAAAAGCATCAAGGCAAGATAACACAAAGACTGAAAACAAGAGTTTTAGATTTTAATATAAGTTTGAGATCAAAAGATGATAAGGATGTTGATGAATTAGGTTTTGGTTTTGGTGACACAAGGCCTAAGAGGGGGAAGATGTGTATGAACATGTTTGTGGCAACCTTGCTGGTTTTGGTGGTTGGAGCATATGTCAAAAATGTATGGTGGTCATCATCATAAGCAACTCAAGGAAAATCAAATAAATTTTAATCTCATTTAGATTCTTGGAAATGCATAAATGAATTTAATAAAGACATAAAATAATGAATTTGATTGATTATCTATATATTATTTGTGAAACATGATCAAACTATATTAATAGAATATTTCAAAACTCTAGCACTATTTAATATTTTTTACCAAAAGCATGTATTAATTGTTTAAATATTACAAAATTTATTGTTACACTTAAACTAAAGATAGACTAAATCGATGATTGTTATGTAACGTTGGAGACTATCATAAAATATTGATAAAATAAAGTATTTAGATCGATGCAAATGTCAAAAATGATAGGGAAGATTGAGATTGATAGCACAAGTTAAGGTGATCATAGTTTATTCTCAAGTTAATGCTAGTTTTGTAATTGAATCTTACAAACACGGTGTTTAACTCAAAATGGTTGAAGACAAAAAACATCGTTTACATGTCATTGTCATCTTCAAATTTGGAATCTCATATCGAACACTTGTCATCCTTGAACGGATGGACAATCTGAGAATATGAATGGGAAGGCCAATTTTATGAGGAAATTGCATGAGAAAGTAAAGATGCAAATTGAAAATAAAAATGATGACTATGCTAAATATGCCAACAAGGGAAGAAAGAGGGTGATTTTTTAATCTGGAGATTGGGTTTGGGTGCATTTTAGGAAGGAAAGATTTCCATTACAAAGGAAATTCAAACTTCAACAAAGAGGAGATGGCCCCTTTCAAGTGTTATCTCGAATAAATGATAATGCATATAAGATAACACTTCCTGGTGAGTATAGTGTAAGTGTCACTTTTAATTTAGTTGATTTGTCTCTATTTGATGTAGTTGAGAAAGCTTTCGATTTCAGGTCGAATTCACTTAAAGAAGGATGGGGTGATGAGGACATATCTAGCAAGGACAAGAGTGAAGCACTCCAAGGACTAGGAGGACCAATGCAAAAGGCATGAGCTAAGAAAGCTAAGGAAGTCTTGGATCAGATGGTCATCACTATCATGGAAGTAAGGCCTAACATAGAAGTCATGGAGTCTAAACTAGTCAACTTCATAAGTCTACTCTAAGGACTAGGAGAACCAATGCAAAAGGCATGTGCTAAGAAAGTTAAGGAAGTCTTGGATCAGATGGTGATCACTATCATGAAAGGAAGGCTTAACTTATAAGTCATGGATCTAAACTAGTCAACTTCATAAGTCTACATGGAGAGGACGTGGATGCATATGATGCTGCATATTTTGTTTTATTAAAATTAAGTTATAATAAAATGTGTGGGCAGAACATTGTTTAAATTAGGTCCAGCACTTAAGTTTATATTATTTTCTAGAGAATTTCTTTGTAGACCACCTATGAGAAGAATCCCTGCTGAAAAATAAAAAACACCCCTGCTTCGGAGATGCATCTCCGAAGTATTTTTTTTTTTAGATTTTTCTAGAATTCGGAGATGCATCTCCGAAAACACTCATTTTGTGGTGTTTTCGGAGATGCATCTCTGAAAGTACTGAAAACTCAAAATAAACGTTAGATTTTAAGTGTCAGGTATTTTTTCGGAGATGCATCTCCGAAAAAATCTGTTCATATACAATTTTCCCTCCTTCACTATTTCATCATTTTCATCACAAAACCTCCATCATTCTCAATCAAATTTTCGTCTCAAAATCAAGTTTCAAACGGTTGATCATACTAAAGGGGGCATAGAAAGCTACAAATTGAGGTAAACATCATTCATTTTATCTCCTATTCCACTACATTATTGTTGATTAAGTAGATTGAAAACTGCGTCACTTCGGAAGTGCATTTCCGAAATAAACCACCTAACAATTTTCGAAAATGTACTTCCAAAATAATGTCTGGCAGAAAAAAATAGTTTTAACAGCTTTAGTATATTTTTGCATATATTAGGTATGGTGCATTCGGACAACATTGTCGCCGATGACTTAGAAGTTCTGGAAGAGGTCAACGTTGATAAAGAGCCGGTTAACGAAGTTAAAACCACGAAGTTAATTCATCTTATGCTTTAATATTTATGAGTTCTAGCTACCTAAAACATGTTTTCGTGGTTTTTATTTGATTTTCGAAAGGTACTTGTTTTGTTTCGATTAAAGGCCCAATAGCACGAGGCCTATTATCCAACCTGATTCGTCAAGCGCAATGTATAAATACCTTCACAAAGGATTTTCATATACACAATCTCTAATCTCCACTTTCGTTACACTATATTAAATCTTAAACTGACTTGGTCGTTGGAGTGCTAACCATGCAGGTACCTCTTCCCCCTCTCTCTGATCTGTCATACTGAGAAGTAACGTAACTGATTCAAGATCAATGTCTCTGGTTCAATAGAGCACTGTGATCGCAATCTTGAATCCACTGTGCCTCATCGCTCTAGTCCTTAGGAAGTTTCGCTCCACCATAATTTTTGCAATCCTCTCTATTTCTGGTTATACAATAGAACAATATTGTTGCCTGTGGGAATCGACTTCTAACTCCTGTGATTTCTATGATTTTGTATCCAGATCTTGGGGTCGATTCGCAACCCCTGCAATGGTATACAAACATGACATTAGACTTTTGATGTTAAGTTATTTTAAATGTGACGTGCATATCGTAATTTATTTAATTAAATGATACATGTGTGTAATATTTTTTAATTATTTTATATTTGTATTTAAATATTATAATTTCAAGAGAGTTGAATGTAAGACAAGACAAACAATGACAACGGTAGAAAAGTATAAAAAATTTTGCTCGCTGTAATAAAATAGTTTATTTATTTCTTGTATTTAAGATAGTCGTAATTGCATTCTCAAATTTTATTTTATGTGTGATGCATGAAATGTATGTTTTATATGCGTATATGAAATACACAATTCGGTGAGAAATTTTAATAAAAATTTCTTCAATTAAATATTACGTTATTAGTTTTTTTTAATTTATCACTCATCAAGACTAATACTAAATAAAGTAGAGTCCATGTTTTATCAAGACTTATTCGAGAGTTGTATTAAATATAGGATCGCAAAACGAGTCAGGCCCGCCGGATCGGCCCGTTTGACCCGCTATTTTGGGCGGGCTGGACTAAAGTTTTCGGATCGGTACCTTAAGTCGGCCCGTCCAGCCTAACCCGCTTTAAAAAGTGGACTGAGGCGGAACAGGTTTTGCCCGCGGGCTTTTTGTTAAAAATTTTAATTTTTATACTTAGAATTAAAACAACTTTAATTATAAAAACAACACTCTTCTTTTAGGATTATGTTGATTGAATTGTATTCTAAATTATCATACATAAATATAGAATTATAAATGTAACATTCTTTCTATAACTTTCTATTACATGTGTTGATTTAAAAAGCTTGAAATAAAAGAACAAAATTGTATAGCACGTATAATTATTAAGTTGTCAATCTCAAATGTTTTCTTTAAAATTAGATGTTGATTTTAAGAAAAGGAAGGATTTGATGATTGTATACATGTGACAAATTTAGGATTTGACTATTAAGAAATTAGTCAATATAAGAATCTATATGAAGTAAACAGCGAGAAAAACAGGTGTTGATATTTTATGCACTACTATTTAATGCACAATGTATTATACAGTGTAGTTGTTATCATTGTTTGTCTTGTTTAAATTCTTAATTGGGTTATTTTAGTAGTTAGTTTTTAAATAGGATTAGAAAGATATGTATTGTTTGTTTATTTATTTATTTATTTATTTATTTATTTATTTATTTATTTTGATACGTTTTTTTATTGTGCTTGAGTTTATTTTGTTATTTTTTATTGTAATTAGTCTTTATTTATTTTACTTTTTGAACTATTTGGACTTAAGACATGTTGAAGTTTTATTGTGTGTTGTTAAAAAAAAATCTTTTATCAACCTTTTCGGTAATAATTAAAAAATTTAAAAATTATATATTAAATTAAATTATAAAATAAAAAATTGGTGGGCTAGTAAATGGTAGGTAGGGCTGGCAATGAACCACACTAACTCGAAAATAGTTCAAAACTCGATTCGAAAATTAAATCGTTGAACTAGGTTCATGAACCAAATGAGCTGAGTATGAGCTAAAAATTAAGTTCGTTAACTAAATGAGCTGAACTTGAACTATACATAGTTCGATTCGTTAGGTTCACGAGTCAACTCGATTATATATCAGATAGATTATATTATCCTTAAGAGTAGGTTTATTTTATTTTAATCTAACGGTTATAATTGATAATTTATATTCTCAAGTGAGAAAAATATTTTTACAAATAAAATTAACATTGTATAAATTCCAATCTTATAACTTTTACTTTATTTCTATATTTTTTATTTGAAAAATGTTAATTTAAAATGTCAAATATATAAGTATAAGTAGACTTTAAAAAATTATTTTTAAGTCTGTGAAATAAGCGAGTTAAACCTAATAAGATTAATCTAACGAGTTGAACCGAGATGTTCGTGAACTTCTAACAAGTCGAGTTTGAGCTCAAAACAAGTTCTGATAAACTCGAACTCGAACTCAAACTCGGCCAATTCTTAACGAGTCGAGTTTGAGCTGAAAAAAGAGTTCGTCTTAAACTCGAACTCGAACTCGAACTCGTCCAATTTTTAACGAGTCGAACTGAGCTGAGGCGAGTTCGACTCGACTCGACTCATTTCCAGCCCTAATGGTAGGGGTGGAAATAGGCTGGGCCGAGTTAGGCTTTGCCAAACCTGAGTCTGGCCTGCTAAAAAATTTGAAGCCTAAGTCTGGCCTGTAGCCTATCGTAGGCTTGTTTTTTTTGCCTAAGTCTGGTCTTTTTGAAGGCTTGATTGGCCTATGAGCCTACTTAAAAGCCTATTTCATTTGAACATTTATAAATAAGTCATTCAACTCAACTTTATATAGACCAACAAATTAAAAGATCAGTGAGATTAAATATTTGTTTGCATTGATTTATTTGAGTTTACCTAGTAGCATAAATTTAGTGATACTATTTGTTTGAGAGAACTTATGGAAGCAACTTATCACATTGTTCATAAGATTTTTTTTCATTTTATTTTCATAATTTCTTAAAGATAACTAAGACTTATTTTTATAGTTTAATTCAAAGTACAAAATACAATATAATAATAATAATAAAATTATTCATATTTATTTAAATAGGTCGGTCTCATAGACTTAAAAGACATTTTATATGATATGTGGCCTAGCCTTTTTAGCTAAATAGGCTTATAAAAAAGCCTAGGTCTTTTTTATTTATATAAAAAGTCTGATCTGGTCTAAGCCTATGTAGGCTGAGTCGTAGGCCCCTATTAGTCGGTCTGGCCTATTCTCACCCTTAATAAACGGGATGGACTTGACTTTTAAGCTCGGACACTTAAGTTCGTCTGCCTCGCTTTTGGACGGGTCGTCCGCTTTGTCACCCCTAATTAAATACAATTAGAAAGAGTTTCTACCCAAATAATTTATTTTTGTGTAATCGACATAAAACAAAATGAAATATGAATTTCGGCCCACTCAAAAATCTCCCAATGAAATTTTTCAAATTAAATATTGAAGATCATTTGATTTGATTTGATTAAAAATAGTAAAAATATTTTAGTAAAAGTACCTATTAAAATAATTTAATTTGATACAATCTCTTATAATATTTTGTAGTTAGAATTTCTTTTATATTTTACTCTAAAATATACTTATGAAGAAGATAAACTTCAAATGGAATTTTTGAATTGATGCAGAAATTGAGAGCAAATACTAGAATACTTGTTCTCTGTCTCTCTTCCCTTCATGAGGAATAATATCCCTTTATGGTGTCATGACATTGCAAAAAAGCAAGGTCACCTTCTGAATGATACCAAAGCATATAATTTTTCTTGAATGAAAGCCTTGACAACAGAGAAAAAAACAATGTTTGCACGAAAAGAAAGTAATAAAATCATAATAGTAAATCACAAAAACTAATTAAAAAATCACATGAACAATGCATAATAGTGTCCAATTGATGCATATAAAAGCAACATTGCAAGAGCTTTCATTCTCACACATAAATAGAAAAGTCTCAAATACAATAATATTATCAACAATGGCTCAAATTCAAAAGACACAACCAGCACCTGAACGTGTTTACAAAGATTTGCAACCTTATTTTGAGTGGATTGAAGATGAAGCAAGTGCCACTCTTATCCTAATGCTGCCTGGTATGGTTAATAAATAATGAGTTTGTTATATTCATTGACCATCACATAATTAAAATTTGTTAATCTCTTCAATTTGTTGAAATTCATGGTCAAAATATGTGTCAAAATGTGATTTATGTTTGTTATAAACTATTTCTCATTTTTCTTCTATATGTATGTATATATTTTCAATTTTATTAAAAAATAGGATTCACAAAGGAACAATTGAGGGTGCAAGTGACTTCAAAAGGTGTTCTAAGGATCAATTGTGAAAGACAAGGAATTCAGAATATGTGGCATCGTTTTGGTAAAGAATTTCCAATTCCTCAATATTGTGACACCAATGATGTGAATGCCAAGTTTGAACGTGGAGTGTTGTCAATCAAGTTCCCCAAGTTGATCACGCCGGATAATAAGGCTCAAGAACAAGAAACTATCACGAATCCACCACAAAAAGAAGCTTCAATTGCGCGCCAAAGTAGTGATGAACCTAAGGCGCCAACACAAGCACAAGTGATTGATGAACAACGAGAGACGCCAAAGAAAAAAGAAATGAAACCGATTAGTGATGAAAAAGAAAAGAACAAAATTGAGGAACAAATTGAGAATGATCAAAAGAAAAATGAAGTGGAACCAATTGGTGATGAAAAAGAAAAGAACAAAATTGAGGAACAAATTGAGAATGATCAAAAGAATGTGAAGACTAATGATGAGACTTCGGAGAAAAAAGAAGTTGTTAAACCTCACGAAGGTAAGGGAAAGCGACAAGGCAAGATAACACAAAGATTGAAAACAAGAGTTTTAGATTTTAATATAAGTTTGAGATCAAGAGATGATAAGGATGATGATCAAGTAGGTTTTGATTTTGTTGACACAAGGCCTAAGAGAGGGAAGATGTTGATGAACATGTTTGTGGCAACCTTGTTGGTTTTGGTGCTTGGAATATATGTCAAAAATGCATTTTGGGCATCGTCAAAATCATCTTAAAGAGAATCAAAAGAGTTTCAATCCCATATGCATATTGATTCTTGTAAATGTATAAATAAATCCAATAAAAGAATAAAATAATGAGTTTAATTATCTATGTATTTATATATTATCTGCGAAATATGATCAAACTATATTAGTATAATACTTCAATACTCTTGCACTATTTAATAATTTTTTTTTACTAAAACCATGTATTAATTGTTTAAGTATTTCAAAATTTATTCTAACACTTAGACTAACAGAAAGACTAAATTGATCATCGTTATATAAAATCGGAGACTATCAAAGAATATTGATAAAACAAAGTATTGGACAAATGTCAAAAATGAAAGGGAAGATTGTGGTTGATAGCTCAAGTTGAGGTAGATCATAGTTTATTCTCATGTTGATGTTAAATTATTTTGGAACATCACATTCAAATGTGGTCCCTTCATCACTTGTTTTAATTTGACCATTGTAATACACTAAAAATAAGTTTTTGACTCATGTTTATGAATGGGACTATTTCAGAACATGTCTCTTTCTACAAATGTTTAGTCATGTGATCTAAGTCGTTCAAAGTGTTAATGCAATATAGAGATTTAAAAGTGTTTGTGAATTGGCGTTTCAACATTACAATTTTTTAGTATAGGCAATATTAAATTTTTAAACACCGTCCTAATATAACATCCATATATCCTCTAGATTAGATGCATAATTCAAAAATATTACGTCTAAGTTTAAATGTTGTAAAGTGTCCAAAAATTAAAGAATTGTTCAATGCATTTAAGGCATTTAATGAGTTACTCACACATTCTCTGAAATTTCAAAAATATTTTTCAAATTCAGATTTTAAAATCTGAATATAAGTTATCTTTGAAAAACGCCAAAACTAGATATTAAAAAGAAAATTTCTTTACCCACCTCCCTATGGGGTCACCCCCAGCGAAAACCCCATTTTATCCCGGCTTCGGAAATGAACTTCCGAAGTATTTTTTTTTTTAAAATTTTCTAAGACTTCGGAAGTGCATCTCCGAAAACACCAAATGGGGGGTGTTTTCGGAGATGCACTTCCGAAAACACCTTTTTTCAGATTTTGGGGGTTTCGGAAATGAACTTCCGAATTATGCAGAAACTGTGTTTTTTTTTATGTTTTTGGAAACAGCCTCGTATTTTTAATTAAAGGAAGACGGCAAATAAAATAAGCGATATATAAACAGAAAATACTAATATACTAATATGATAAAAATAGTAATATATACAAGCCGATCCGATCCAAATCCAAATAATAATGGTGTACGAAAGATACAATCCGAAAACAAAAAAAATAATAAACCCGACCACTACTGGGTATGCCTAACCCTCTCTCCCTGAGACCTCCTCTGCCGCCTGTATGCCGCCGCACGGCCTGCATCAGTGACAATCATCTCCATCACGGCGACTGCCTCTGGACCGCCCCGATGAACGACACCTCGATCCAACGCGTCCCGCCCAAGCATCTCTATCCGCTGACAGATCGGCAGGAGATCAATGGTGTGGTCATCCTCGGCCTGCTGGTTCTCCAGGATCTCCTCGTGTGCTGGCCTAGGAGCGCCGGGAGCGTCGGGTGTCAGCAGAGGATGTGACACCCGGTAGAACCATGTGACGTACCCCTCCACACTGTGCCAGTCCTGGGTAACCCGAATGCGACGATACTCCTCCGGTACCACATGATTCTCCCAATCCTCAAATATGGCAGTGAGCTGCACTCTGGTCACTGTGTCGGGAGCAGCCTCAAAAGGTGACCTGGGTATCATCTGCACAAATCTGAACTGCCGCATGCACCGCTCAGGGAGATATCGGACCGTGATGTTGGTCCCGCATGCCAACCAGCCAGAATACAAAGATATGCCGTCAAAGGGGACAACCTGAGTGTAGTCGCTGAATAGCCTCCAGGTGACGTCATCGTGCATCGTGCGGTCCAGGTACCCACGGTATGCTCCCACCGCATTGTTCCCCCTCTGGAGAACGTATCTGGCGGCCCTGGGCATGGCGTCAACGTACTCAGGATCAATGTGAAAGCCGTGGATCCAGGAGAAGTAAGAGATGATCCAGCTCTGAAACACAAACACGATAATGTAACGTACCGTAAGTAAATACGAAACATAAATAAATACGAAACATAAGTAAATACGAAACACAAATACGAAACATAAATAAATACGAAACAATTAAAATGAAACGTACCGTGAGTAGTGTGCAGGATCCGGTCAACTGCCTCGTCCTCTAGTTGGAGGCCTCATTCAGCTTCTGGTATAGGTATGCCAGAGTAGCTGCCCCCCAGTTCCACTGGTGAACGGTGGTCAAGTCCATGAAGTAGCGGAGGTAGGTCACGTCGACGTACCTCGCACTCTTGTCCACAAAGATCGCAGCGCCTACCACATGCATGTACCAGCACCGGAGAGCGCAGCCACGGTGATAATGTGTAAATAGGTCGTCACCCGCATCCTCGGCATCGGCCGCCGCAACCAGGTGGTGCTCGAAATAACGACTCAGTGTGGTGAACCGGATATGAGGCCCAGATGTCGTGATGCACTCGTAGTCAGCAGCTTCGGGATCCATACCCAAATAGAGCGTCATCCACTCACTGGCTTCGATCCTCTGGATCCGGGAGTGGGTCAACAGCGCCCCCCTGATCGGCAGGTGGAGAAGACACTGCACATCATGCAAGGTGATCGTCATCTCCCCAACCGGCAAGTGGAAAAAAGATGTCTCCTTGTGCCACCGCTCCACAAAGGTCCCCTGCATGTCGTGGCTGATGGTGGAATACCCTGTCATGCAGAGCCCACTAAGCCATGAACCTCTCACAGCGTCGTTAAACCACTCGGCAATCGGTTTAAACAGACTGAAAACCTTCCGGCCGTGATTCACCATTTTCAACGGCTCTCTCTCCTGTTACAAAAAAACAAATAAAAAAGTATGTTAAATAGACCGTTAAGAAAATATTGAATAAACGTCTAAATTATAAACGGTTAAATAATGTAGTCGGGCAAATTATAAAAAATACCTCTCCCTCCCAGATAGGCCGAGCGACGTGCTCGCGGTAGGATATCAGCACGGAAGTGTCACTGGGGCCTCCCGGGTAGCCCCCCTCCTGCTCATCCTCCTCCCCGAGTGGAGGGTCAACATCCGGTACCTCCTCCGCCTCGTGGTATGACACTGCCACCTCCGATACCTCCTCCTCCTCTCGCTGGCGGGAAGAAGATACCCGAGCCAGACGACTCCTCGATTCAGATGCAGAGGTACCCTCGTCCATCTCCACGGGAACTCGCACACGTCGTCCCCGTCCCGTGTCGACGCCAGCTGCGCCGCCGCCCGCTCGCGTCTAGCCGACGCAGTTTGGGTCTCTCTACCTTGTCTGATGCGTGCTTGGTTGTCTGACATGTTCCTGAAAACAAATGAAATCAATTATTATGCGAGACAACATAAAGAACTAAAAAAAAATTGCACTTCTGATACAATTCGGAAGTTCATTTCCGAAACTAGGAATGGAGGTGTTTTCGGAAATGAACTTCCGAAACACCCCTCCGAGGAAGTTTTCTGCAACTTCCATGGCAGACCCCAAAATCCAACTTCAAAACAACTTGTAATGCTTCTAACAACCTAAATACTACTAACAACCTACCCCTATATCATTTATGCAATTGAAAACAACCCTAACATTCATTTGAAATATGGATCTAACAATTATAAAACTTACAAATTGAAGTGATTCGAGAGCTTTTGAATGTAGTATAGCAAGGTGATTGGAGCCTTTGATGCAGCCTTGGAAGTGGGTTTGCAGAAAATCTCAGAGGGGTTGAGTTTGATATTGGTTTAGGGCAAATGATTTGGGGGGAGGGGGTTGTTTTGCTAAATCTACAAAACGCGCAGTATTTCGGAAATGCACTTCCGAACTGGTGTTTTCGGAAATGCATTTCCGAAATAAGACAAATTTTTAAAAAAAAAGGCGCTTTCGGAGATGCATCTCCGAAAACACCTTTTTCTTACATTTCGTAAATGCATTTCCGAAGTCAGGGATATATGTGGTTTTTCACCAGAGGTGACCTAGAAGGTTGGGAGGTCTATAAAGAAATTTCCTTAAAAAATTATGGACTTGGAAATCTATATAGTAAAGTATACAAATCAAACACCGATCACACCTAACACATCACATTCGTAACCAATCTCAAGACCACACAATTCAAAATTACTACAAATTTCAAAGTCTGGATATTGGAATCTGGACGCTTCTAATTAAGTAAACTCGTACTTTTCTTTCTCCCTTCTCATTTTCATTTCTGCAAAAGAGCAAAAACAAAACAAAAAATAGAGAGTTTCTCCTCATTTACATTTACAGAGCTTGTTCTCCTTATTTTCAAGTATTCTTGGAGCTTATATATCTTTCATTGAATCTTATCATAACTATACTCCACTACATTGCATGTATTGAACATTGATTTGGTAAGTTGCTCATTCCCTTTTCTTTTTTGATTTCACATGCATATATTACCTAAATAGTTTATAAGTATGATATTTTAGACTTAAATACTATAGATATGCCATATGTGTTTGTCCCGAACTGCGTTGCTTTGAATTTTCGAAGAGTGGAGCTTAGATTCCGTGCATGCTTTGTTCTTTAGTTTGTTTTTCTATTCTAGTGCATGCTGGATTTCAAAATTCGAACCCTTTGTCTGAAGATTTTTGAAATAGCCTATTATCTGATTTTTGGTTTGTTTCTTTTTGTACTTGTTTCTGAATTTTATTATGGCATCTCTCTGCTTTGCTTGTTTGATTGCAGGAAAAATGTTTGACAACCAGGAAAGACTGAGACATGGTAGACTGGCCCAACATGCTTCTATTCGCAAGAAAATAGCTAGACCCGTGCGACCTGCAGTTGGAGAGACTTCTTTTGATTATGATGGATCGTCTTCCCAAGTTCATGTGTATCCAACATCGTCTTCCCAGATTCATGTGTTCCCTAATGTCCTAGAAGCCTCTCCTGCCCCAAAAGCTCTTGTTGCTCGAGATACAACGGATGTTGTTACGCATGATGGTTTCCTAGAAGGTCCCTCAGACCTTTCACTACTTCCTTTGTATCTAGACCATGATGTTAGGCACGTATGAAAAGGAGAGGTAACATACATCTTTAATTACTTTTTAAAATATCTATGTTATAATATTTTAATTGATTGATGATGGATGTATTGTGTTTTTTACCAGTATCATGATACGTTAAAATGTGTCAACCAAGGTAGAAGGTTGTAAAGTTGACACAACCTGATGAGTCGTGGTTCCTAAATGTTATGCATTTATCTAGGTTGCATGACTAAATATGGATATGTTAATCATGACTTATTGTCTACTTTTGTGGAGATGTCACGCTGATACGTCATCATTTCACTTATTTGTGAGATGTCCATCATACTTGATGATGTATTATGTCTCCTACATCTTTCGATCTAGGGAAAATTATAAAACTACTCCATAACCAGCAGAGTTAAAGCACTAGACATGATGGCGACATATTTGGGAGCTAGCTCGAGAAAAGCCTAACAGAAGATGGATGACACTAGAGGATGTCATGCTAGATTTTCATTCCTAGTGGATCTGTGTGAAAACCACATGGCTCTAGCTCTGGATGATGATGGTGATGATGCACAAGTTGCATACTATATAGTAGGTGCATTGAGATCATACCTCTTAGTTTTGGTCGACACGTCCATTTTTGTGAATAAAAGTGTCATCTAGTCGATGTTGTCTACCTCAGATATTTCATTAACTTGAAGAGGTTTCACAACTGGGAAGTCTCTTTTTTGGTGTACTTCTACTCCAAATTAGTTGAGGGTAGTATATGGAAGACTCGACAACTGACAGGAAACTGTCTATTTATGATAATTTTTTTTCATCTTTATCAATATTAATGTCAGAATACTTGTGTTGCATTGTTACTAATATTTCATCTAAACCATTTTTAGACATAGAACCACCAGTATTTTCCATGTTTCACCAACAGGGCATATGTAGAAGACTACTTTGAGGCTTTTCCATGTTCGTGCTCGATCATCCAGCTTCGAGGGAATCAGGCGATCGACTCATTCTGAGTTGTTCTTGATGGTATCGTGTCAGATGATACTTGTCGCATGTCATACGCCGATCACCATGAGACACAACTCTTGAAGGTGATATCTTTGTACTTTAGAAGGTTGGATGTAACCCCCCCCCCCCCCAATCTACCTGAGCGAGTCTTGTGTTAGTTTAGGTATTATCTAGGATATATCCTGAGACCCAGTCGTTGCTTCTCCTGTCAATGTCCTCCGCAGGTATGTTGATGAAATTTTGGTAGCATACTATGAACGTTTGGTCCTAGAGGATGTATGTTGTGTGTCAGATCTTCGTCCATGGAGTACGGTATACGACTACGTAAAATGATTTTATAGAGTGTCACATCCTTGCATGCATGACACCAAATACATGACGAAATCCCTTGAGGTCGGTCAACTCGTTAGGAAATCTTATAAGTTTAGTCTTGTCTAATTTTACAACTCAAAAATCAATTTTTAAAACTTTCCTCGGAAAATTTGAATAAAGCCAATGAAGATCAAGTTGATTTGATTTAGTTCAATCAGGTTTACATTTTTAAAATTTTAATCAATTTATTTTTTAAATCTATAACAAATCAACCTTCTTAAATACAATATAGATTTTATATACTATTAAATAAATACCCAAACTAATATGTATATTAACTAAAAACACATTAGTACTAACATAAAACTACTATAATATCAAATAAAAAAAAGTAACAATAAACTATAATAGCTTGATTCAGATTTTGGACGATCAATTTTGTATGATGATAAACAGATACCCGAACCAAAAGAATGCAGGTTTGATTGGTTTAGTTCAGTTATTGAATCCACTTTAAACTACAAGATTTTTTAAGGACTAAAAATGAAAACATGTCTTGAGCTGAAGACAAAACCTTTAGACTAGTTTGTCGCTAAAAAGAATAGCAGTAAGAACAAACAAAAAAGAGTAGTTTCAGGTTTTAGCATTACCAATATACGAGGTCACCTCATTTGTTACCAAAGCATATTACTTTTTCTTGTTCCACCAGACAGACAAAAGTCATAAACAGAAATAACATAATGTTTGCACGAAAAGAAAGTAATAAACCAAATAAACAGAAATATAATACTTGTAAAATGCATGCTTAATACGTTTCTCATAAACTCAATTGAGTATAAAAGGAACATCATGCCATGACCAATTCAATTACTCAGAGGCAAACATACATTAAAGCAAAAGAGATATAATGGATACCATGAGACAGACAGAAGCTAATCGTGTCTATGAAGACTTTGAACCATCTCATGAATGGGATAAATACAATGGGCGCTTCACAGTTTCACTACCAGGTAAACGTTATTTCAAGTTTTCAAAGAAAAAATCTTAGAATTTTATAACACATTTATTAAAATGTTATTACCATATACTAATAGATCACGGTACTGGCCAAAATCATGTTATCATAATACAGTTTAATAAATCTAAGTGTAAACAAGCTAAAATAACGATGATTTTATCCTAAATAGTATGAATTGTTTACCGAAACAAGGTCACACGAGACAACTATTTTCCAGATCTAAAAATTTAGCTTTTCATTGATTTGCAGGTGCATTAATTTTTACATCCGAAAAATATATTTAATATACTTTCAAGTTTTAAACATGCAGGATTTAGAAGGGAACAAATGAAGGTTCAGGTGACCTCAAAACCTGCCCTAAGGCTGATGGGCGAACGACATGCCTTTCAAAATAGATGGCTTCGTTTTAAATTAGAATTTCCTGTTCCTTCTGATTATGACACGGACAGCGTGACTGCAACATTTGAGGGTGGCAAGTTAACTGTCAAATTTGCCAAACTTACTAAGCCTGAGGAACCAGAAAATACTCCAACGCCAAAGGAACCATCACAAAAGGCTGATGAGCAAAAGGGTCCTCAAGAGGGTACTGCAAAAGCTAAAGATGAGAAAAAAGAAACAAATGAAACGACAACAAACCCACCAGAAGAAGCTCAAGGGCCAAAGGAAACATCACAAAAGGCTGATGAGCAAGAGGGTGCTCAAGAGGGAAAAGAAGAGAAAGCAGAAACAAAGACTGATGAAGTCTCTGATCAAAATACACTGCCACACAAGGAGAAGGACTCAATAACTGAAAAGAGCAAAACAGAAACAGAAGCTAGCATGGACAAAGTGGCTGAGAAAGTGAAGACTAATGGCTCAACTGAAAAAACAGATGCAGAAACCTCTAAAGTTCCTAAAACCAAAGCTGCAAAGTCTGTTGCAAGAGCCAAAACCAGGCTTGTAGATTTCACTCTCCCTAAGGCTCTCTCTAATCAGGATGAAAATGAAAATGAGGCCCTTGGAGATTCGACCAGAGGTCTTAAGAAATGGAAGAAATTGGTCGCCTGGGTCATGCTAATCTTATTGGTTGTGGGAATTGGGCTTTATTATAGAAATACATTTGGATCATCTCAGGGAGAATTCAGCTTCGAAGATAAGCTACTATTTCCTAATTGATGTAGTAATATTTATGAACATTGCATTACCTTATTTTCATTTTCATTTGTGTTTAAATGCATATATCCAATAAAAGAATAAAATTTCACATATAGTTTGGACTCTGCCAACTGTATTTCAGCTCAATTGTCATGTAGATATATTCTATATTTCATAAATAAATATTTATATTCTCTTTTATTCCAATAGCTCAATTGTCATTTTATTACAATATTAAATATTCAAGGTAATTTTATCACATTTTGTTTATTTCATCTCATCCATTCCACTCATCATCAGATAGAAAATAATAAACATAGCCGATTCACTCTAAAGATACTTGGGGGCAAAAAGGGAAGCACATGACAAAATAGAATCAAATTTACTTACAACAGGAACAAGAAACCTCAGAGCCCCCACCATCAGTGGCTGACAAATAACTCTGTTCCCAAATATCAGTAGGAACTGCTTTAGCGTGAGGAATGTGTCGAGGATGTTTCTCTCTCTTGTCTCCCCTGAGCTGCTTAAGACCGTGCTTAAGTGCTGGCAATAAAGCTTCCATACATTCAGCAACGGCATTTGGGTTTCCCGGCATGTTAATGATCTGAATATTGACATATCAAAGCCATAACTTAGTCACAAAGCTATTACAAATGTATCAATAAACTGATGGGAAAATTGTGTTTTGAGCCGAAGCTCAGCTTCCATTCATTATACTATCAAAGTAGACATAGAATTTTGTGTTTTTGTCTTACCAAGGTGGATCCTCTGATTCCAGCTGCAGAGCGTGAAAGCATTGCCGAGGGAGTCACCTATTTTTGCCAAGAAACAAGGCACAAGAGAATTACATATCATTGGAAAATGTACTAAATCTGTTGTAACTTTCAAAAATCAGCAAATAGCAAATCCAAACTTATCTGAGAAGCAGGAAAGAGAATGCATGTCATATCAACAAAATTAAGCTTAAGCATGCATAAAATTGCATCAATTCAAAATACTGAAGATCAAATAAAGAAAATAAAAGGCTGGTCTTACTTTAAACAAAACATAAATTATAATTCTACTTGAATAAACTTTTATACAAAAGCTCCTGACTAAGGACCCTTTGTTTTATATTTAGAAAAATAGATTTTTTTTCTTTGTATTTTTTAAAATGATTTTAATAAAAAAAAAAAGTTAAATATCCAATAACATAAATATACTTTATTGAAGATTAAAGCATAGTCAAAATTACATAATTTTTCATAAAGATATATCTCAAAAATATTTTTTATGAAAAGATTCAAAATAGCTTCAAATCTAAGCGGTTTTTTGAAATTTTGATATACAAAAAAGTTAGTTTTTATGAAAAGATTCAAAATAGCTTCAAATTTAAGCGATTTTTTGAAATTTTGATATACAAAAAAGTTATAGTAGTTTTTATGAAATGATTCAAAATAGCTTCAAATTTAAACGATTTTTTGAAATTTTGATATACAAAAAAGTTTTAGTAAAATGATGAAATACCTAAAATAACATTTAAGAAAAACCATTTAACCCAATTTTTCAATTGAAGCTTTTTTTTTAATTCTTGGTAACTTTTTTTAAAACAAAAATATGAAACACTAAAAAAAATCATTTTTTTTCAAAACATAAACAAATTGGTCTTAAATCATTTTTTACTTATCATCAAATGAATGTGTTTTAGTTATCACTTCACGTCCAATTGCAAGGAGCTTGCAAATAACAGTTTGCAAAAGTAGCATTACTCTAAATTTACAGGCTTCTTTTTTGAAATCACATAGACATAATGATAAAAATTGATAGCCGGCTGACCAGCACAACTAATCAGTCTGGTACAGTTCTTTGAACATTAATTTAGAAAATAAAAACGTGTTAAAAAATTTGAAAGTAAGATCATGAGAAACCACACCATACTACAACTATCTAACTATTATTTCTAAGGTGACTAACATAAGCATAGCTGCTCATACCTTTAAACTCTCTTGCATCATTACGTATAAAAGACCAGGTGTTTCTTTTTCAATCAACTCTTTTGTAGCTTCCGGTGTTACATCTCGTGAGGTAAAGCCAGTCCCACCTTGATTGGCAAAGCCAAAAAACAATGGAAGTCAACTCAACACAACTACAAGTTTTGCTCTTTAGAAAAACTGATAGGTTACATAGAAATGTACCTAGAGTAATTATAAGATCCATTTGTTCGTCATCGCTCCATCTTCTAAGAATGTCCTGAATTTTTGCCACATCATCTGGAACAACAGAAGTTGCTACAACCCGGGCACCTCCTAGCCTTTCTGAAGAAGAATTAACAACAGAAACTGCCCTTGGACCACTGTTTAGTTGTAAAGGAGTCAGCAAACTTTGAAGTTAATGTCAACTATTTAAAAACAAGCTTGGACTGTCCGGTTGAACCAATCAAAACATGAACCATCTGTGTATCTTGTTCAACTACTCCATATTATATTGTTTAGCTCAGTTATGGTTTGACCAAAATTATAACTAGTTGAACTAATCAAACCCATGACACAGAGATCTTGCTAGTTTGATATTCAGTTAGGATTTTAAAACATTGGCAAACAAGCATCATGACATTTTTTTTACTTTGTAAACTTGTCCTTAGGTAATCAGATAACTCCAATCAAAATAACTATCACTATCATGCCACAGAAGGCAAAAATACTACTAAACTTCCAGAATCTGTCTATTCCATTCGATCCCATTTCAACTAACTTCGGTTTGGGGAAATCTTCAGAGGATTTCACTTAAATAAATGCAGAAAATTCACAAAATAAAGACTACAGGCCATCATCCTTGAGCTCTGAGTTTGCTTGCATAATTTTTTTTCTAATGACTCAACTTGAAATCAAGATTTCCAACAAAAAGGCTTACAACTTTGAAATCTAGTAACATGCCCAAATAGAAAATTAAAAGAAAAAATGCCTAACCCAAGGATGACTGAGAGACCATTTCTAGGGGATAGAGTCACTTGCTCAGTGAATCATTTTTTCTTATTGTGATTGAATCTATCATTTCTTTTTATGATAATGTGTAAATTTTGGTAAAAGATTTTATACCTCTCAAAGCAATAATGGGCAAACAGGCAGTTTAAGAAAGAGAGAAAATGAAGAATAAATAAGGTATAGAAAAAAGTACAGTCCTATTACATGAATGAAACACTGACAAACCTCAAGTGTTACACATAAGATAAGTGGGAATTCAATAATATGAAGCCTAAGTTGATACCAAGTAGACAAGGCTGTTTTTTAAAGTCAATAGTTCCACACCAAAAACAGAAGAAACTAGAGAGAAATTTGTAACTTCTAAAGATCCAACTTCGAGACTGTTGCAGAACATTCTGTATATCCAATGCCCCTTTTGGCATTGGCTAATATAAAGTTTGCTCTTTACTTTGGCATCAACTTTGTGACCTCTTTCAAATAATGATTAAAAGAGGTGTATCTAGATGCCATTCAGCCTTATCCAACTGGGAAAATGATTTAACAATTATGACAACACCAGATGATATAACTTTTTCAATAACATACAAATGCTGTAGTATATGAGATATCATACCCAGATCTAGCTTTATTGAGAAAGAATGCAGTAATAAATGCACTTTAATAAATGCCAAAAATTCACAAATGAAGACCATGGGCCATCATCCTTGAGCTCTAAGAGCTTGCTAGAATAAATTTCTTCCTAATTAATCAACTTGAAACCGAAAGTTTCAGCATAAAAGGTTACGAGTTTGAAATCTAGTAAAATGCTCAAATAGAAAACTAAAAGAAAGAATGCCTAACCCTATGATGACTAAGAGACTGTTTCTGGGGTGTAGAGCAACTTGCTCAGTGAAACATTTTTTTCTTATTGTGAGCAAATTTGTCCTTTCTTCCATGATGATGTGTAAATTTTGGTAAAAGACTTTCCAGCTCTCAATAATGGGAAACTTGTAAAGCAATAATGGGCAAACAGGCAGTTTTAAAAAGAGAGAAAATGAAGAATAAACAAGATATAAGAGGAAAGTAAAGTCCTCTTAGATGCATAAAACACCGACAAACCTCAAGCGCAACACGTAAGATAAGTGGAAATTCAATAATATGAAATCTAAGCTGATATCATGTGAATAAGGCTGGCTGATTTTTAAATAAAATAGATCCACACCTAAAACAGAAGAACCTAAACAGAAATCCGTATCTTCTAAAGCTAAAACTTCGAAACTGTTGCAGAACACTCAATACAACCAATGCCCCTTTTGGCATTGACTAATATCAAGTTTGCTCTTTAGTTTGACATCAACTTTGTGACCTCTTTCAAATAATGATTAAAAGAGGTGTATCTAGATGCCATTCAGCCTTATCCAACTGGGAAGAAGATGACTTAACTATGACAATACCAGATCTAACTTTATTGAGAACAGACACTGTTGCTCCATTCCTCTAGCATGCACAGAAATGTTTTCTTTGATTTGGAGTACACTAGATGCACCCAATTAACAAGTAACAACAAAAACTCATAGCTAGCCTAGTAAGACAAGAATAAATATGTTGAAGATGGCCAATAGCCCGTTACATTTTTTTTAAATCATGTAATTTACCAGTTTGTTTCATAAAAAAAATGTCTGGTGAATTAGAAGCACCTAGAAGTTGCTTCATGTGGAAAGTGCAAAAACTAGTGTTTTAGCTTTTAAATATTCCTCATAAAATTGGTTTAAAACCACAAAAAAAATAATGCTCTCACTTTGTTTAACAATGAAATCCAAATGTGTTACAAAAATGCCTAGTCCTGATCTTCCTCACTGTGCATGTTTCTTTGCGCAAATCCAGATAATAAAATATAAAACGAAAGTCAACAATACCTTCGATCTGGGCCAGCCCCTGCAGCAACTGTGTCACTTACTGTAAGAATAGCCACTCTGAGGTCAACACCCCCAGAAGAATCTGTAGTTATTTTATCTGGTTTAATTCCAGGCAAAGTAGAGGTTGAGTCTGATGATGTATGATTCTTGTCAAAACTCACAGGTTTTAGGTTGGAAATCATGATAGCTGCCACTGGGGTCCCAGCAGATATAACACGGCCTGTTGCTGGAAACTCCATCAAGGCATTAGCTGACTTCATGCTAAGTAGTCGACTACTCCTCTGATGACCAGTGCTTTCGGCAACAAAACTGAAATTCATTGGCAACAAATAACGCTTGTTCATCAATGAAACCCGGTCAAATATAGGCATAGCAATTACGCCTCTGGAAAACAAGTAAATACACCTCCCAAAAAAATACGTGCCATAAAGAAAATATTTGTACATACATATTTCTGACTAAAACCACGATAATGCAATTCATCATTAACCTACCCAGGGCTGCCTGTTCCATCATTGTGAGTCCATATAACGGTGGCACGATGATATTCTGGTCTAAATTGATCTGTCTTAATGGGCCGTTGAAGCCGAGCTTGCACCCTGCACAGAAATGAATGAATGAAATCCTAGAGAAAGCAAGTATGACATCTCAACAAGAAGTGTGCTTTAGAAGTTTAAGTAACCTCGGATGATGAGGATTTGTCCATCCTGCGAGATGGCGTATAGCAGGGACCACAAAAAGATGAAAGCATACTGAAGAGCTGGCAGGATTTCCTGGTAGCCCAAAAGCTAGAATTTTACTTTCTGTTGATTGAGCACTAATCTCTGCAAAAGTAAATGGCTTGCCTGGTTTAATACACACCTGAAAGATAGATAATCTTGAGTTAAGATTAACATGATTAATAAAATCACACCCACCAAAGCATTCGACAAAATTTTACTAGTTCTACAACTACATAAAGACAACATACACTTTGCACCACCAGACCAAATTACAGGATCGCCAGAAAACTGATAAGAATCAAATAAAATTGTAACATAACCTTATCGAAATGAACTTTTCCTCGCTTTTCAAGCAAAGGCCTAATAAAATCTTTGTCTCCCATCGAAACACCTCCTGAACTTATGAGAATGTCAATTCCAGAAGCAAAAGCCTTATCCAAGATCTTTCCTTGGCAATCTTCATCATCCTTAGCAATACCAAGGTCCACAACTTTGCACTGATGTTGTACTGCGGCTGCCAGAAGCATGGCACGATTAGAGTCCCTAATCTGCATAGGATCTATGTATTAGCTTATGTTTGTTTTAATTACATTTACCAAGTAAATCCTATAAACTACATCCACATTCAAATATATGGCCAACAAATGGTTAGTTGAGTAGCACGGTAAAATAAGTAAAATGTTGTGCACCAAATTCTGAACAATACATACATATACATAGTAAGAAATTCATATTCAAATTCCTAATAACTATAACATTATTGTTCCTGCTAAGCATCTTCACAAAAATTTAATGAACTCATCTGACATGTGCTAGTCTTCCATAACAATACCTGACCACGACCCAAATGCCCAGTAGATGGCTCTACAAGCTCATCACCGGTAGAAAGAACGGCAACAGTTGGAGTAGGATACACCTGCATCAACAAAAAATTTCAAACATAAATATAGAAGAGCACATGCAAGTGCCTCTGAGCAGTAGAACCCAAGTTCCATCATGGAAGAAACTAGATCATCTATAGATTCAAGAAACTCTCTAAACAAAATACCTTTACTGTTGTCACACCAACTGTAGCAAGCAAGCCAATCTCAGAAGCACCTAATATTTCTCCAGATGTTAAGACCACTTTATCTTTCTCAATATCAACCCCCTGTCAATGAATATTTTTTGGATGAACCACAAAATTATACAGACCACCAAGTACATCAAAATATCCACATTATAATTATAATACACATAAAAAAGAACATTGCATTAATGAAGAATGAACCGCCGTTAATGTTGTCACGCGTGATTATATAACATAACTTATAGACATGGTAAATAGCTCTAAACTCTAAACCCTATAACATAAAACATGTGACTCCAAACCCTAAAATGTTGGTTGTATGGTAGTGAATAATATTTAGGGTATATGATTAATAGCATGTTTGGTTTGGCTTCTGGAAGAGCCAAAAGCAATTCTAAAGGTGTAGAATTGATTCTGAAGTGATTTTGAAGTGTTTGGTTCTTCTAAAGTACAATTGATTTTGCCTTCAAAATTGATTCTACTGAAGCTAGAATTTGTAGCTTTTGAGTTTAAACGTGGTTTTTACACTGAAATTTGTTGTTCAACTTACTTTTACAAAAATGTATCCAAACATAAATCAATTCTACTAAACTCAATTATGTTAAAATCAATTCTGCCAAACTCAATTCTGTCAAAAACAATTTTGTCCACGCCAATCAAAACACACACTAATATCATAATACTAACACGACGCAAACACACATTTGAGTCCATTGTTACTGGTGTGGTATCTGGTGTCCTTATATATGGTTCATAACTTATAAACTCAATATTATAGAAGTGATAATAAACAAAATACACACCACTGGCCGTATATCATTGCCTTGTGTGGTTTTCACCAAAATTTTGACCCTTTCAGCCTGATCTGAAGTATTGTTGACTTTTTCAGTATCTTCAACCTGAACAACCGCATCAGCACCATCAGGTATAGGCCCTGAACCAACACAATCACAATCCCAATCACAACTATTAATAATACCTAGCTTAACAAACTTCAACTATCGCAACCAATTTCACTTTCAATCATGAAAATTAAAACCGAATGTGAAGACTATTGAACAGTAAAATTAAACTAACCTCCGGTAGTTACATAAGCGACAGTTCCGGGAACGACGGTGACACCAACCGCATCGTCACCAGCTCTTGATTCAGCAATCACCGGATACTCACCAGGCCCGTCTGCAGCTATAACCGCATAACCGTCCTGTTCCAACACCAAAAGCCCAAGCCCAAGCCCGGGCCAACACGTTAGTTAAGTGAGAAATAAATAAGAATAGGGGAAATGAGATAGGGTTTTGAAAAACCTTGGTGGAAGCGGGGTAAGGAGGTAAAGGATCAGGAGCGTGAATGTCTTGTGCTAAGACCTTGCCAAGAGCGTCGTGAAGTGAAACGGAAATTGGAGAGAGACGGTTAGCGGCGTTAAGAACCGTTTGGAGAGCGTCAGTTACGGAGATCATTGTTTTGATGGATTATTTTTTGGGTAGCGTCCAATGTGACCGATACTGATACTGTTGTTATCTATTTATTTTATTTTATTTTTGTATAGTTATTTTCTCATTTATTGCATAAGGTAAGAAGAGACGTGAATTGAAAGGAGTGTCAGGGGAGGGAAAGAAAAATTGATGACTGTTGTTGTCTCTTCAGATGTGCAGGAGTCAGGAAATTTAGGGTACCAAAACATCTCCATTTTCAGGAGATTTGTTGTGTTTGGCAGTCACTGTTTGCTCTTCTTTTCCTTGTTTTTTTTTTTTTAATTTTGATATTCCTTCTTGTCCAGATACATTGAATCCGAGGTAGTATTTACTTGAAAGATATTTTTGTTTAATTTTCTATAACAAACATTTTTAACGTGCCTATTCTCACGTTTTTGCTTGATATAAAAAAGTTTTTGACTTGAAAGCAAATCAGACATTCATGAAGAGTGAAATGTACTTAACATGAGAATTCATTCCATGGTTCAAAAGAAGCAAAGTATCTATAGTAGACTAAGAGCAATCGATGGACTCAAACCCTCTGCTAGGGTTTTTTGACAACACGGATTCCGGCAAGGCTCTGGGGAATACCTCAGAGACAATCACGACCAAAAGCAAGGCAGAAGTTGACCTGTTGGACAGAAGCAAGAAGAGAGTGAAGGAAGGGGAGAGGGGATTGATCGAAAAAGGAGTATCCTTTAGGGATGTGATGACTGGAAGATGTGAAGAAGTAATGGTGGAGGAGAAAGGCTGTGATCAGATTGAAATGGAAGATCAAGAGGATGAATGGGGGGAGATTCAAGTGGAGGAAGAATTCATTGGTGGTTATGAATGCCCTAATTTCATTTTTTCGGAGAAGGAGGTGAAACGTATTCAAAAACCATGGAGGAGAGGCGTAATAGTTAAGCTGTTGGGGAAACGTATAGGCTTTAAGGCTCTGGAGAACAGGCTGAATCAAATGTGGGTTCGTAAAGGTATTATCACTATCATTGATCTCGGCAATGATTACTTCTTGGTAGCCTTCTCTCATGAAGATGATAAAAAAGCGGCCATGGAAAATGGACCGTGGTTTATTTACGATCATTATCTTACAGTGAAGGAGTGGAGACCAAATTTTCATCCGGAAACGGATACCATCAATGAAGTGGCTGTGTGGGTGCGCATCTCAGGGCTTCCGATTGAATACTACGATACTAGGGCGCTATCTGTCTTTGGAGATCGTATTGGTCGTACGGTTAAGGTGGACAAGACTACTATTAAGCAAGAGAGAGGTAAATATGCTAGGATTTGTGTTACAGTTAATCTGGCGTCACCTCTCCTTGCCATGCTGAGGATTCAGGGAAGCAACTATAAAATTGAGTATGAGGGCTTGCATCTGCTTTGCTTGGCGTGTGGTCGATATGGCCACTATAAGGAAAATTGCCCCACGAATGTCAAAGGGAAGAATGTGTTAGGGGATAACAGCAGTATTGGGGGAGTGATGCGTGGTGCTAGTGAAGGTGGTGGCATAGACAAAATCGGTGGTGGTGTGATGGTAGAGGGTCCATGGAAAGTAGTGCAAAAGCAGAAACGGTTGAGGAGACCGGCGGAAGGCCGGAGGAACAATGCTCAGGGGACCATTAATGCCATAGTTAATGGAGGAGGATCTCGATTTCATATTTTAGGAAAGGAATATCAGGAGGGTAATGAGGAAATTATTACACATGATGATGTGGAGCAACAGGTTTTGGGAAGTCATAAAGATATTATTATGGGGCCAAATCATGATGCTATTATTATAGATAGTACTATTAACGTTAATAATCCAAAAAGAAAGGCTGACGTGGCTACTACTAGCACTAATAATAATGAAGATATTATTAATTCTTTGACATCACTAGGTATTAATAGTGGGCCCAGGATAATGGCAGATATTCCTCAAAGTAGAAGAAGTGGGAATAAAATGCATAGAGGGGCAACTAAAAACAAAAAGGCCACACTAGCATCACGTGGAGGAATACAACTGAAGGAGAAGTCTGGTGGCATCAGTAAATCAGGGGTGGAGTATACTCTAGAAAAGGCTATGGCTGGTGAGATTAAAGAAAAGGGAAACTACAGGACTTTTAATTTGCATCAGAAGGAGAAGATTAATTGTTTGGTGGATACGGCAGTAATCTCTTGTAATACTGATGCTGTAGGGGGGGCCCATGCATCGGATTCTTCTCATGCAGATGGTGAAGAGGCTATTGAACAAGATGAACCACCTGACTACTCTTGCCCAGGAACTTTGTTCCAATATCCTAGTGGTGCTGCCATTGCACTGGAAGTTGTAGGCAAGGGTGACACAGATCTTACAGATGTGGTTCACGTAGGAGAGGCTGAGGAAACTGTGCAGGAAACTCCCTGCTAAGCTTTGGTCGAGGTTTCGGTTATTTTTCTCCTTGTTTTGATGATGTGTACAAATATCAAAGTAATGTGTTGGAATTGTAGAGGGGCTGCTAGTAAGGCATTTTTTCGGTATTGCAAGCAGTATGTGGATAACAACAATCCGAGTGTTCTCGTAATACTGGAGACAAGATGTGATCCGATTCGTATAAAGAAATCTTTGATGAAGCTAGGCTTTGACAAAATGGAACATTCAGATATTTTGGGATATGCAGGAGGTATTGTTTTAGCTTGGAGATCTAATGATATCAGGATCCAAGTTAGTCAAATAAACCATCAATTTATACATTCCAAAGTCAGTATGGATCAAAATGAAGATTGGTGGTTTACTGCGATATATGCTAGCCCTAATGACAATAATAAGAAAATATTGTGGGATGAGTTGCAGGATATAGCTAGTGGCTTGAGAGGAAGCTGGTTGGTTGCAGGCGACTTCAATGATTTTGATTCTGTATTGGATAAAAAGGGAGGGTTGCCTGCGTCAGTCCAGAGATGTCAAAGAATGAAAGAAAGAATGGATTGCTGCAAATTAAATAACTTGGAAATGCGTGGTCCTAGATTTACGTGGAGGGGGCCTGTGTTCCATGGTGGGCAAAGAATTTATGAGAAGCTTGATAAAGCAATTTCAAACGATGAATGGAGAATGCAATTTCCGGATGCTAGTGTCAAGGTGCTAGTGCGCGTAGAATTCTCAGATCATCATCCCATTCTCATTATTCTGGATGATAGCCAGCGAATTCAGTATAAGAGATCTTTTAGATTTGAGAGTGCATGGCTCATGCATGAATCTTATCAAAATATGCTCCAGGATGTGTGGAAGAATGATCACTCTTTTGACAGCAATCTTAATAATGTGATAACGGGAATTAAAGTGTGGAAGATGGAAACCTTTGATCAGGTTAAATTAGCCAAACAAAGAATCCTTCGAAGGTTAGAAGGGATTCAACAAAAGCTGCAGCAAAAAGATAATTATGGCGGTATGCGGATTCTCGAAAATAAGCTCCAGAGGGAATTAAGTGACATTTTGAACAAGGAAGAAGTTATGTGGTTTCAGAGATCCAGGTCCTTATGGCTGGCGGATGGTGATCGAAACACTCGTTATTATCATCTTCAAACTATAGCGAGACGCAGGAGAAACAAGATTGTGATGCTGCAAGATTCTATTGGCAATTGGATTAGTAATGAAGATGACTTGAAGACTCATGTTACTACGTTTTATAAGAATCTTTTTGCATGTCCAAGTGGTTGGAGCAAGTGGCGGCAGACGGAGGTGAGCTTTCCTAAGCTGTCTACGATCAACATCCAGTCTCTTGGTGAAGATATTAGTGGAGATGAGATCAAACGCGCCCTTTTCTCGATGAAGCCGTGGAAAGCCCCAGGCCCGGATGGTTTTCCTCCCGGCTTTTATCAAAAATCTTGGAAGGTAGTTGGTTCAGACTTGATTAAGTTTGTACAAAGTGTGTGGAAAGAACCTGGCCTTATGGTGAACATTAACAAAACTGATATTTGTCTCATCCCCAAAGTGGAGCAGCCAACCAATGTTACCCAATTTCGCCCTATTTCCTTATGCAACACGTTATACAAGATTATTAGCAAGGTGGTAGTTGCAAGACTTAAGCCATTGATGCCTTATCTTGTATCTCCTCTTCAAACGGGATTTGTTCCCGGTAGATCAATTCATGAAAACATCATTATAGCGAAGGAGATTATGCATTCCATGCAAAGAAAGAGAGGTCGGAAAGGTTTTTTTGCGATCAAGATTGACCTCTCAAAAGCATATGATAAACTTAATTGGGAATTTATTTGGAGAGTTTTGGATGAGTTAGAGCTTCCTAAGGTTGTAGTTAACGTAATCATGCATGGTGTTTCGAGTGTTGAGACAAATGTTAATTGGAACGGGAATAAGAATGAGTTCTTCAGACCGCATCGAGGAATCCGTCAGGGTGATCCTATATCGCCCTATCTCTTTGTTCTCTGCATGGATAAGCTGACACATATGATTGAGTATGCCATTCAAAAGAATCAATGGAAACCGTTTAAAATTGGTAAGAATGGTACAAGCATTTCTCATCTCATGTTTGCGGACGATTTGCTCATCTTTGGAGAAGCTAATGAGGTCCAAATAAAATGTGTGAAGGATATTCTTTGTCAATTTTGTAGCATGTCAGGACAGGAAGTTAGTATGGAAAAAACTAATATTCTTTTTTCTGAAAATGTCCCTAGAAGTATGAGAAGAAAGCTTGTGCTGCTATCCGGTTTTCGTGAAACTCTAAAGTTTGGCAAGTACTTAGGAATTCCTCTCAAAGGGAAAGCTTGTAATAAGTATGACTTCCAATATGTTGTTGATCAAGTAGCGAATAAATTGTCAAGCTGGAAAGCTCGTAATCTTTCTCTTGCGGGGCGTGTGACATTAGCCAAGAGCGTTATCGAAGCCATCCCGGTTTATCCTATGATGACAAATTCTCTTCCTAAAGCTTGTATTCATGAGATTGAAAAGATTCAGAGAGGGTTTATTTGGGGTGATTCGGATAGTAAAAGGAGATTCCATGCGGTTAGTTGGAATACTATTACAAGTCCTAAAAGTGATGGGGGGCTGGGCTTGAAAGATCTTAATATCATAAATGATACTTGTCTCATGAAATTAGGTTGCAAACTGCTTAATGACGATGAGGATTTGTGGTGTCGTGTTCTTCGCAGCAAGTATAATGTTGATAAGAGAGGTGAGCCATTGCATGCGAAAGCATCGGACTCCTCCTTATGGAAAGCTATATCAAAAAATGCGGTGCAACTTGCGGATTTAGGTGTTTGGAAAATTGGGGCAGGTACCAATGTTAATCCGTGGACTCATTGTTGGATTGAGAGAGGCTTGATTCTAGCGGATTTGAATCTCAGTATCCCTGCGGAGCTTCAAAATTGTTCCATCAAAGATCTTGCCCGTGACCAAAGTGAGTGGAACTGGGAGACTATGGCTTGGCTTCCTGAGTTTGTTAAGCATAAAATCGCTGCAATGGTCCCGCCAAAGGAAGAGAATGGTGATGATTGTCTTGTGTTTGCTACGGATGAGGAGGGTAATTTCTCCATCAGTAGTATGTATAAGGAGCTTACTCGTGCGGATGGGGATACCGCGAGTAAGGATTGGTCTCGTGTTTGGAATTTGAAGGTGCCGGAACGTGTTAGATCCTTTATGTGGATCCTCCACCATGATCGTTTACTCACTAATCATCGAATTAGTATGGCTGGTTTTGGTGTGGATGGTTGTCGCTTGTGTGGTGCAGTGAAGGACACTAGTTTGCATGTGCTCCGTGACTGTAAGGTGGCAAAAAAACTGTGGGACAGTATAATTCCCATTACTCTAACTGTTTCTTTTTTCAGTGCAGGTTGGACTCAATGGCTTCAGCTTAATTTATTCAGTGACAGTGTCGGTTTACCGGAGTGGTGTAATCTTTGGGCCACTAGCTGTCACGCTCTTTGGCAATGGAGGAACATGGAAATTCATGACACAACTTACAAAAGACCGCTGGTGATGAAGGATGTGATAGAAGACAAAGTGCATCAATACAATAAAGCGATGCTTGTTCAGCATAATGTTATGATGCAGTGCCACGAGAAGGTACTGGTTCATTGGCATGCTCCTTTGGCTACTATGGTGAAGCTGAATGTAGATGGTGCTCGAGATAGTAATGGTCTAGCGGGCTGTGGAGGAATTCTTCGTGATGCTAGTGGGTTTTGGCTAGGAGGCTTTGCCAAAGGCATTGGTAATTGCAGCTCTTTGATGGCTGAATTGTGGGGTATTTATCATGGCTTAGTTATGGTTTTCGATCTTGGTCACCGTATTATTGAAGTTGAGACTGATTCAAGACAAGCTGCAAATTGTATTCTTATCGGGAGCTGTGGGAATAAAATGGTGGGAAACTTAGTGAGGAATATTAGGGAGAAGATGCTGTTATTTGATAAAGTGGAAATTCACCATATCTATAGAGAGGCGAATAATTGTGCTCACACTCTTGCTCTGGAGGGTAAAAAGCTGGTTGGTGCGAGTAAATTCTATCAAATGGCGCCTACTTGGATGCTTAATTCTTTGAAGAAGGATCAAAATCCTGATTGTGTTGCTAGGGTTATCCCCTTGTAGTTTTCTTTGTTTTTTTGGGCCTCGGCCCTCCAAAGTATCAAAAAAAAAAAAAAAAAAAAAAGTTTTTGACTTAGCACTTTTGATCTCCTATGATATTTTTAAACTTTTAATCCTCAATTCAAATTTTAGTTTTTTCTTTTCGCTCAAACAATGATGACGAGAACGGTTTAAAAAATGGTGAAATTGAATTAAAAATAAACTAATTGAATATTCGAATTGTTATATTTGACTAGTGAACTAAATTATATGATACAAACGGTTCTACAACTAAATTATATGATAAATAAACTAAACTGAAATTGAAATCGAACCGAATTTAAATTGAAGATAAAAAATACTAAAAAAACGTTTATTAATTATTTTATAGTTATTTATTTTATTAATTATTATATAATATAATAAGTAATTATTGTGTGATTTTGTGAACATATGTGTTATATGTGTGTTGGATTATTGGCCGTGAAAATAATGGAATGAGTAATTGGGCCTCATATTAATGTTAGGAAAAGAAAAGGTGGGAGCATGATTTAGTAAGTCCATTAGTGAGAAAATTATGTATAGTTGGGGTTTTAACAAAACAAGTGAATTAGAAGTTAGAAAGAGTAGTGAATAAAAGAAAAAAAGAGGAGAAAAGAAGAGAAGAGAAGAGAAGAGAAGAGAAGAGAAGAGAAAAGAAGAGAAGAGGAAACTCTAGAAGGAGAACTTCATCTAAGGTAATGGTGGGTTTTCATTTGATTATGGAATATATATGATGTATGTAATGGGTAGTAACATGTATTAGGATTTGGGATTTCAATTTCTAGGTTATGACATGCTTGGGGTTTTTTTGAGATTCCATGAAATTGATACTTGAATCGTGTTGTATCATTGTTATGTTAAATATATGTTGTTTTTCACAGTTGTCATCATGTTTATGTTATATTTCTTTTATGATCTTCTACAGTTATTCACAGTTGTCATCATTAAAACAAAAACCTATTACCTGTAAAATAAGGCTCCACATACTTCCTGGATGTTTTTACAGCTTTAAGATTTTCGCAATCTCGAAATATTTTTCTTTTTCTTTGTCGTCTTAAGGTTTTAAGACATAATTCAATAATTTTCAACTTGTCTTGAAACCATTGTGGTGTCACTTTATCCATCAATCACCTTGTTTCTCTTTACCATGTTGAAACATTATTCAGAACCCTTGATCAACTTCTAGCCATCCTCGAACCTTTATCTTGCCACTTGCATCCACTTGTTTCAATTTTCATGCATATGTAATATAACAATCCCAAAAGCATGGATCTTCAACCATCATTGATTCTAGTTACTTTTGAATGCCTTCCTAAAGGTCCCTTTTTTTTTTAATTTTGCAACCATTTAGCCACATTCAAAGCATACCATCTAAGGCCAACACATATGCACTTTTTAGATGGTATAATCTCTATCATTACCTTATCACAAGTCAAATGATAATCAAAAGTCTTTGTAATCATTCCCTAGATACTAGTATTTATGGTAGGAACCTCCACCTCAAATTAAATATTCTTTGACATAGTTTCTAAAAACTTCATTCCTAAGTCTTTACTCTTATTCCCCTGACATGACTAAATAAAAGCAATACTTCTGCAATTAATGAAATTCAACTATCTAGGTTTCACTCTCAATAACTCACAAACTTTCCCACCTCTTAGATAACCATTGAAGATATAATAAACAACGTTACCATTAAGCTGAGTTAACTTGAATTGATCAATATGCAAAGTTTGGGTGAACTTCGAAATAAAAGAAGTTTTTAAGTTTTCTACTACAAATTACCATAAGTGTTTGAAATTTATTTTTGTAATTGAACACTATTGGAACATACTCTAAATTACTTTGAAAATAATAAACTACGTTAAACAAAGTATCTAATATCATGTGCATGTATATTTTAGTCAGAGCGTGATCAAATAAGAATCATGGTCCATTTTTACAAAGCATGTCTCCACCATTAAAAGTAAAATCACTCGCAAGGATCCACAAATCAAAGAAAGGATGCACAAACCATGTTTCCAGAAAGGGCATGTGCACTTTAAAGTAAAAATGATAATTTGCCTTAACGTGACAACACATGGTCAATTTTTGAAGAAAAAGAGTGAATTCCAAGATAAGTAAATTGTCTCTTGAGGATACAAACTTAACTCACGTCACATTTGTAACATATGAAGAAACCTATCGACAAAAGTGCTTATATGATTGACATTCATCTTCTACTCCATCTATAAAAAGAGATCGACACTCCCATTTCAAGTCATCTTGGTGAAAAACATCAAAAGGCTCTCCTAAAGAAAAACTCAAACACATTGTCTCTTTCATTTTCAAGACCATAAACCAACTACTTCGTAGAGTTATTATGAAGTTATATGGTGAAGTTGTCATTTATCTTTGTATACAAATACCATTCTCATACTTGAATATCCTCAAGCGATATAAAAGGCTTGTAGAAAATTGTGAAAAGCTCACTGAAAACTTAAACATTTAGAAGTGTAAGTCTCCTAAGGCCAAAAGAATACAGAACACATAAATAACCTTATTGGGTTATTTTGGGTATTAATAAAAATCCCACATACTATGAGGACTAAACTAACCGTTGTTTTTGCGAACTAAGGTAAATCCTTGTGTGTTATTACTCCCCGCTCTTGTTAGTTCAATTTATCAATACTACATACATTCTCACTAAACTTCATTACCTATTCATAAATTGTAGCCTTAGACTATTGACAAGTTCTTTGAATTTATCAAGCTAAAACAAAAAATTTAAAGGGTCGCAATTCAACCCCACTTCTTGTGAAATTTATAGTTACTTCCTTTGGTATCAGAGCATCGGGCTCCGATCTTTAAAAGAAACACTTAACCATGTTAGAGCAAAACAATCTTGAAAAGAAACGTCTGAGCAAACCAAACTTATAGCTGAAAAAGGGTCATCATATAAACATCCTTACTTCAATGACTCATGCTACTATTACTGGAAAGGGAAATGAAATTATTTCCATTATCTCAAGATAACAACATTTTGTCAGTTGTCAAAACTGGAAACTTTGCACCCATGACTACTCCAACAGAAACTTCTGCAACAGTCCCTAAACAACAAGCAGAATGAAGCAAAGATGAAAACGACAAGGTACTTCTAAACTTTAAAGTTAATTTCATCTTGTGCATTAAACATATAAGAATATGATATAATATAAGAATGCAACACTGCAAAAGAAATTTAGAACACGCTGAAAATTCATCACGAAGGAACAAGCCACGTCAAAAAAGAAAGAATTGACATGGGAGTAAAGAAGTTAGAAACCTTTAAGATGAAGAAAATGAGACATTAGATGAAATCTTTGCAAGATTAACCATCATTGTAAACGAGCTTAGATCCTTTGGAAAACGTACAATACTCATGAAAGAGTAAGAGAAAATCATAAGAAACATTCCAAAAATATGGAGACCTATGGTCACCGCCATCACTTAGGCAAAAAACTTGAAAGAATTGCGGGTGGAATAACACAATAGATCGCTTTGTGCTCATGAAGGTCTAATCATGGAAGACTTATATCAAAATAAGGGAAATATGCTTGCTCTAAACTCCTCTCAAAATACAAATACTCGAAATGAAACTAGCTCATCACAAAACCATGATCGAAAATGCGAGGAGTTAACAATTTTGATTTGTGTTTAATGAAGTTTTCTATTTTGAGCATTAACTTGGATTTAGCCTCAAAGATCCAAATCCACATTTTTCAGACCGCATTTTTTAGGATATCCATTTTCTATAATCATGTCTTATTGATTTGTTCTTAATTTTTCAATGTTACAAGTATATATTGGGATACTAATGATCCAGACTCCCTTGCCCGTTTGACATTACCTATGAACCAAACTCAACAGACTCTATCACCAAACCAATAATTTCATTGAGTTGAATGACAAAGGTGTTAAAGGGACAGTGTGAAAATAATTACATTCATCATAAAATTTTGTAATGACGTGTTTGTTGAGAATTTACCATGGAAATAAGTGACTCAAACATTAGAAAAAAGAAGACACCAACACAATGTAATTATTTAATCATATAATTTTGAAACACGGTCTCCAATAAAATCACATGTCTCACAAATAAAATGTCATATCCAATAAACCACATAACTCGTCCCTTAAACCCAAACACAATGTCTAATCAACTTAGAGAGCGACAAAATACGTAAATCCCTTCTGTTTAACACATCATTTTTAGAGGGTTGAACCAATATTTTCAAACCGCCTCACGCCCATTCCATTTTTTGGCGGACACACATGAACATGACGAATATGACCATTT
Organism: Vicia villosa; assembly: GCF_029867415.1. Taxonomy (NCBI): domain Eukaryota; kingdom Viridiplantae; phylum Streptophyta; class Magnoliopsida; order Fabales; family Fabaceae; genus Vicia; species Vicia villosa. Next base: position 95,396,484 of record NC_081186.1, on the reverse strand, counting down.
GTCACTTTTAAGATTTAAGAGTAACAAAATTAGTCGGGTCCACTCATTTAACTCATATTTTTTGTATGCTAAACCACAGTTTCTAACACATCTATCTATTAAAGAGTGATTTAAACAAAAAAGACAATATATTACCCTTAAATAAGTTGACATGACTCAGTAACACAATTTAATAGTCGTCCCAAATAATTTGTCGCAAACCAAACAAAGTTTGGATGACTTTAATATTGATTGACTTTGGTGACTTTGTCTCTATGTTTCTCTAAACCAAACACATTCTCATATTTATTTTAATCATCTATATATAATTCAATTACACTACCATATAGTAAAGTTACTTAATCCATTTCCGACACAATCCTCCTCTATAATCTAGTTGAATCAAAATATTTCAATTGAACAATCTAGTAGTAGAATTTAAGAGAATAATAGTATCCCTAGTTCATGAGAAAAACATTTCCACTTAAGTCGATTGAGACATATAACACGTGATATATATAGTATCAATAGATTCACCTACAACCAAACTTAGAACAATAGCATCCAAACTCCCAATAACAATCTGCCACGTCAAGATTCCGCACACAGAATTCCATTTTCCAGGGACAAACACGACATTTCACATCCCTTAAACGTCAAAACCACTCCAAATAAAAACCTCAAAACCGTGACGTACCCAAAATCATCGTCATTTCATTTTCCTTCAACCCAAAACACTTCTCCCCCAAATCCCCCAAAACAAATTCAAAATTAAACCAAATCCCTAATTCTCAATTTCACACACACACTCCTTCTCCGTCGTCGTTTTACATGAACTCCGGTTCCCAAAACCGCCATGACCAGAACCCTATCACCGGAGCGACAACCACCGCAATCGTCACCGTCAATTTCTCGGTCGATTACGCAAACACTTAACGGCTCGCACAAGTTCTTGATCCAAGGCTACTCTCTTGCGAAGGGAATGGGAGTCGGAAAACACATTGCGAGCGATGTTTTCACCGTCGGAGGTTATCAGTGGGCGATCTACTTCTATCCTGACGGCAAGAATCCGGAAGATGGTTCGACTTATGTTTCCGTTTTCATCGCGCTGGCTAGTGAAGGAACCGATGTAAGAGCGCTTTTTGAACTCACGCTTGTCGATCAGAGTGGAAAGGGGAAGCATAAAGTTCATAGCCATTTTGATCGATCTCTTGAGAGTGGTCCGTATACTCTTAAGTACAAGGGTAGCATGTGGTAGGGTTATTTCTTTGATTTTTACGTGATTTGAAAATTTGAATCTTTGTGGTTTTAGTTTATCTCTGAATTGTGGTTTAATGTGAATATAGTTTGTGAATTTTTGTAGTTTAAAGTTGGTGTGAATTTCACATTTTTTATGCATATGATGAAGTGATGAACCGTGTAATTGTTGTTATTTACAGTGATTCACTATATCAGTATTATTACTCTTTTAAGACACTGTTTTATAGGCTTATTTTGTTAATAATGCTTGATTACTTAGTGTTTAGCTCACAAAAAACGTTAGATAGGTGAATTAGAAGCTTGTTCTTAGTTATATTTAATGGTGTACTCTGTAGCACCGACAACTTTGAAAAAAAGTATGTCTATGTCCGTGTTGGACACCGACACTTGTGATTACCTTCAATTTATTCACATTTTCAAATTATTATTGACATCGACGTGTCGGTGTCGTGTCCGGTGTCCGTCATAGATGGTGTATATGAAATATAACGATATTACTATGTGATACATGATGGCTTTACCAACAAAAAAACTATCTTGATTACAGCCTTCAATGAATCTTAGTTATTTGGTTTGTCTATGCAGCTGTGCGGGGATACGTAGTTAACAAAAAAAAGCCTCTACCATTTCAATTTTTTCAAAATCAAGGACATGTGTTTTCTTTAAAAATTTGGGGAAGGGATAAGTTATTATTAACTAAAATGGCATTAGCAGTCATTTTATAATCGTCCTGATAAATTTTGAACTATTTCCGCTTTGATATCTCTTGGTCAGTGCATGTTAAGATCCGTATGACTGTACGGTTGTGTTGAGATTTATGAAATGATAATCTTGTGTGTTCTTAAAAAATTTGGGGAAGGGATAAATTGTTATTGATTAAACTGGCATTAGCAGTCATTTTATAATTGTCCTGATAGATTTTTAACTCTTTCCTCTTTAATCCCTCGTGGACAATGCATGTTAAGATCCGTATGAGTGTACAGTGTTGTGTTGAGATTTGTGAAATGTTAATCTTGTTCACATGTTCTTGTAGGGGGTACAAGCGATTTTTCAGACGGGCTTCGCTTGAGAACTCCGATTTCCTCAAGAATGACTGCTTAAAAATCAACTGTACAGTTGGAGTTGTAGTTTCTGCGACTGATTGTCCTCTACTTAACTCTATTCACGTCCCAGAATCTGACATTGGAACACACTTTGGCTCATTACTGGAGAATATGGAAGGTTCAGATGTTACTTTTGATGTCGCTGGGGAGAAGTTTCCTGGTCATAAGATCGTGTTAGCTGCTAGATCCCCAGAATTTCGATCCAAATTTTTAAATGGTACGGATATTGATACGGACAAACAGGAGATTGTTGTAACAGATTTAGAACCAAAGGTTTTTAAGGTAAAAACTATTTATTTCTTATTCTTTTTTCTCCTCTTTCACCATCTTCTTTCCATGGTAGTGTTAAGCTTGGCTAGGATCTACTCTCTGTTATTATGTACAACTACGGAAGATAGATATCCTGATTTACCTCTTACTTTTACAGGCAATGCTGCATTTTATCTACAGGGATACCCTTACAGAAGAGGCGGATGTGGTTCCATCAACATCATCTAGTGATTTTCCGGGTTGTGAGACATTGATAGCAAAATTGTTAGCTGCAGCAGACAAGTATGGCTTGGAGAGGCTTAAACTGATGTGCGAGTCTCGTCTATGCCACAACATTGATGTGAGCTCTGTAGCTAGCATTTTAACATTGGCTGACAAATGCCATGCGGCAGAGTTAAAAGCTGTTTGCCTAAAATTTGCTGCTCAAAATCTAGCAGGTATGTCTACTTAGTAATTAATTACCTGTTTTTGATTGCTTAGCACGAGCAACCATGCCAACATAAACACCGATGTTTAACTTACAGCACTTGTCACTGGAAAAGTAACTAAAAATATAAAAGAAAAATGCATTCAGCTGCTAGCTTCATCTGCTTGTTAAACACAGTTGTTTGACATACTTCGGTAGGCACAGAGCAGAAAAGGTAGATAATGTATTCCAAAATAAAATTTACAATCCTAAAACATTCAGACAATTCAGTATGATTGTACATCTTGGGGATCTTTGCTCTCACTTGCATCTAACCAGTTACAGAACTCATGACATAGCTAATTCTGTGGAGGATTTGACGAGAGTCCACTAGGGTTACTGTTTTTGATTCATATATGTCAAATACAAATTAGTAGGAATAAATGATACAATGTCATGGCAATGTGATTAAGCACCAGAATATTGAGAGAGATGAGAGAGGGAAAATCAGGAAAAGAAAACTGAACTGACAATATTTGTTTAGGATTTTTTATTGTGTAAATCTTGCATTCTTAGTGAACTTTATAATGCGACTTGTTTAAAAGGAAATTATATCTTCCAAGCTTTTACTTGAAATGAAAGATTTTAGTTTCTAATTACTATAAAAATGCATTGCTTACTCGCTCTCTCGAAAGACATTATGACATTATTTGATCTACTTAGTTGGATCTCACGTTGTGGGAAAAGATTTTTGTTGTTGATTTTTTGACCTTGTGTGCATTTTAAAACATTTAGACCAACATAATCCTTCCTCTTCCCTTCTATTGTTATTTTCTTTCCACCACATTTTTTGTGCTTATATATTTCTATGTCAAGCATTTAAGTGTTCTGCATTCAGAAAGGCCCAACCATTGTTATTGGGTTTGCATTTGTTTTTCTCTTTCTTGTGTGTTTAAATTTTAGAACATTTTAGATTTAGATTGACCGGCCATCTTTTGACCCCTTGTTGTAAATTCATGTTTTAATCATGTACTCTTGTATTAAAACTACTTTTTGGGCATAGACAATTATTTTAATATACTTTCAACTATCCACATGCTTAATAAGATTATTCTTTTTGTTTGGACTCATTGCAGCTATCATGAGGACAGATGGATTTGAGTCTATGAAAGAGAAATGTCCATGGTTACAGTCAGAGATATTGAAAACAATTGCTGGCTGTGAGGGTGATACTTGCAGTACAGGGGAAAAATCTCAGAGTGTGTGGGCCCAACTTTCAGATGGTGGTGAAACAATTGGCAGGAGAGTTAGACAGAGACATTGATATCTGTCGTCACATTGGTATCTCCGATTCTTTTTGTAAATGAAGTTGATGATAACGTTGAAAAAATGGGGATAGTTAAGGCCAAAGAGAGGGAAAAACCTTTTCTGGTGAATTTCTCCATGTTTCAATAGAAAGTTCTTTAGAAAAAGAAGGTAGACTAGATGCTATGCAGGTTATACTTATGTCTCCCGTGGTGTGTTGTTAGTACGGAGTAATTATTGAAAATGAGCTCATCTGCAGTAGACGTTTGTAGAGGATCCAAGTCCATTATCGTTGCTGGACTTTATGTCCCCATGTCCTTTGTTCAAACCTTAATGTTTGTAGAACTAGGTTCAATAGGATGGTTGCTATACCTTGTAAAAAGTATTCATTTTGTAAACATCGTTTCTGTAATTTAAACCTCATAAAAAGTGGTAATGTGAGATAGTCCATCTTGAATTGATTTTTTATTGTATCTGGGTGGCAATATCTTGCATTATTACCACCTTGTTTTTCCTTTTTTTTTTACTTTAGAAGGAAGGTCTAAGACACATCATTGTTGATAGATAGCAGAACTGGGCAAAATGATTGGAGATGTTTATATCTCATACTGTCTGTAATCAAGAATCCTAAACCCTAAACCAATATAAACCATTTCAACGTCTTGCATCAATAGTCTTAGTGTCGTTGTAATTGACGGATGATAAGGTCCTTTATAATAGTACGAGGTGATTGATACACATTTTAAATATAAAATTTACCTGCTTTGTGAAGCTAAACGTGAAATGTGTCACCGGACCAAAACAAGTTGGGGAAATTGTTTTTAGACAAGAAAGATGTTGAGCAAAACTTAGATATTTCTCCTTTTAAGTATTCTCCTATGAAGAAGTGTTGCTTCTTCTGGTTTACAGAGTACCTCAGAATAAGTCTAAGTAATCTCTTCCAGCTTTCATTTTTTTCAATCTCCAAATTCAATCCATTAAAAGGTTAAATAAATTGTGAAATTTTCAATCATATACAAAGGAGGGTTTGATTTAGCCATTTATATAGACTTAATTGCATTATGTATTATTCTATTTTACTCACTTGGATTTGTCTTTAAAAACCTAAGATATTAAGAGTTAGTTTATTTTATCTTTAAAAATTTTTTTTTTTAAAATATTAATAAAAACTTTAACTCATTTTTTATAAAATAAAGAAATTAATTTTATTAAATTAAATGACATAAATATTCATTATTAAAGATTAAATTATTATATGTTACTTAAAGTTCTGATTGAGCAAATTCTTGATTTAAAAAGATGTAATTTAAAAATAATTTTTATGAAAAATCATTTTAAATAGTCTTAAATTTGTAAGTATTTTTTGAAAATTTGATATTAAAGAAAAATTGTTTAAATACATTTTTATTTGAATTTTTAATTTTAAAAACTAGAAAATTATTTAAACAAAAATATTAAAACTATTATAGTAATTTTAAAAATCTGAAACAAATAATTTATTTTAAATGATTTTTAAAAGATGTTAATGAACTTTAAACGATGTGTTTGAAAGAACTTGAATTAATTCTGACCAAAACCAATGACAAAGTTTTATTAAAGCGAAAAGATGTCACAACACTTCTTAAGACAAAATTAATAAAAAATTTAAATTTAATTTAAAATGATTAAATAAAAAATTGACTGATTTTTAGATACATATAACATATCTAACAAAGTTATTATACTGTTATTTTGTTGAATCCGTTAAAAAAAAATATAAGGTCACACAGCTAAATTAGTTATTCTCAATCTTTTATATGTATATCTAGGTGGACACGATTTTTGTTTCAATAGGTGGACTTGGCCTTTTGTGAAATAGAAAAAAGCGCATTACTTGTAGTCCAAGTAGTTATAACCATATTTATTCATCACTCTCAGGTTAAATCCTAAAGAAATTAACACACAATACAATGGTTGCGATGGAGTTCTGCGGACATTGTTGCATTCTTCGTAACACTACATCTTATTTATGTGATGCCGTATATTTCAAGTGAGTCAATCTATAATTGTCTCTTTTTTTTAATTTGTCTTCAATATGATGATAATCTCTCAATCAAATTCTGATTATGATTATTGCACTTTAACTTATAATGAAAAACAAGATTTTATGTTCTATTGCTGTGCCGTTAATTTTGATCCAAGTGATTTTCAATGGTTTGATTACAGCTGTTGCAGAGATTGTGGAAAGGTTCTGAGTGAGACTTGTGCAGATAGTGGGACAGTTACAAGAGAGTCGGTTCCTATGAGTTTGAGGACAAATAAAAGTGATAGAATAATCAAGAAAAAGAGTGTGAACAAAACCTAAACAACAATAAGTAAGTACTCTATCTTTTTGTTCAAATCTTCTCTAATTTATTTTTGTCAATTTTTCATATTTGATTTATATTTATAATTTTGTTCAAGTCATCTTTGCAGGCCACAAGCACACCCTTCATAACTACTATTGGAGAAGTATTGGTGTGGTGGCTTTAATTTGATTTGGATTTGTTTGACAAAACTATTGGCAATTATTTACCATTTAAGACTATATAGGTTGGGGTTACAAAAGAAAAAAAGAGTATGGTGGTTTATGATATAATTTTTTCTCAATTAGAGGTTATCCACCACTAATTATTTTTTAGATGATTAATGTACTTAAAATAATGTACTTAGAAATTGTTTTAAGGGCTATGGTTAATTTATTAATTTATTGTCTTACTTGTAGACGTTTTTCATATCTTCCAAATATAAGCTTTTGAGAATACATCTATTTTTTTTTTTTTTAAACAGAAAAATATTATTAATATTAGGCATGAGACATGCCAAGGATATAAAGGGAGTTGATTTGAATATGTATTACAATTTAAACAGACAACTCATTACACCAACCCATACTTCTGCTACTAAAAACAAAGGATTGCCAAAGAGTTTATTACACCAAAACTATTAAAAAACTGATACTGCTAAAAGCCACTTGCAGAAAACATTATAACCAGCTCAATATTATAGCTCTACCAGAATAATCCACCATTCCAACCACTTTTGATTCAAAGAAACTCTATCCAAACTGCAAACACATTTTCCACCTAGCCTGAGAATCACGCCACAATGGTTGACTAGCACGAATCTCAGCCGGAACCTCTTGCAACAGACTAAAAATCACAACTCAACCCTCTGCTTTACCGAACCTCCATAACAAAATCACTAACTTCAATATCACGTCTCGATCATCTAAGTTTGCTTGGCAGAGAAAGAAAACTTAATTCTCTTGGCTGCGCCAATTCACGCCACACATCTAAGCACCGAAGTCTTAGCGACAACGACAACCAGAGCAGAAAAACCGCATATCAAAGTAAATTTTGAACAGTGAACAAATTTTGGCATCTCCTAACCCACAGCTAAACCCCCTGCTATAGCATCAACCCCTTTTACCGATGAGAGATCTTTATTCATTCTTAATTCCAAGACAAGCTTTAGGATTCAATTACCATTGCGACATATTAACATTGATATTAACCTATTGAATTCGCAACCAATTCCAAGAGAGCATTTTAGCCTCTTCTACCATTTTTTTAACACAAATTTCTTTGTTTCAAAAGATTCTATTGTTTCTCGCTTTCCATATAACCCAAACACACGTAAACCACACCACTTCAACCTTCTTTGACACCAGTCTTCCATAGCCCATCAAGCCTTTAAATTGCTCCAGGTGTTGCAGCCCTTCTCTTTGTAACATTGTGGATATTCTGAGCCAATGACATATGGAATACCACATACCTGCAAAATATGAGCACTCGAAAAATAGATGTGAAACTGATTCCTCTATCCCGCACTCCCCTACACATCTAATTAAACTTATGTTTAACACTCCTCTTTTGGCTAGATTATCTTTTGTTGGAATTTTGTTTTGAAACATTCTCCACACAAAACACGTGACTTTTGTTGGTACCCCCGCCTTATTCCATGCTCTTGATCATAATGGATTGGAACAATTAGGGAGATTCATGATTAAGCCCTTGTAGGTATCTTTTACTGAGTATTCATTTGAACACTCCATAGAAGAATCTGTGCCTAATTTGCAGATTTCCTTCCACCATGAAGAGTGGTCTTTGTCCCCCGAAAACTGGACAATATTAAGTGACCCGTATTTATTTACCAATGCCCTGTACCATAGCCCCCTCCTCTCATTTTTAATTTTCCACGCCCATTTTCCTAACAACGCTGCATTAAAAAGTCTCAGATTTCTGATCCCTAACCCCCCCGTCCTCTAACGGCCTACAAACCTTTTCCCAACTTACCCAATTAATTTTCCTCTCTTCCTCACTGCCTCCCTATAAAAACTGTTTGAAAAGATATTCTAATTTAGACACGATACCTGATGGAGCCTTGAAAAACGAGAGAAAGTAAACCGGAAGTGCCGATAAGATAGATTTTAAGATGACTACTCTGCCACCAAAGGACAAATGTTTATTTTTCCAACATGATAGTCTGGATCTTACTTTATTTACCACTTGTTTCCAAGTTTCTTTCAACTTAGGATTTGCACCGATTGGGAGACCGAGATGATTAAATGGCAACGATCATATTTTACAATTCAGGGTGCTTGCTGCCTCTTCCATCCAACACTGGGCAACGTTGATTCCAATTAATGAACTCTTGTGATAATTTACTTTTAGACCCGACATCACTTAAAATAACAACAAATTTGCCTTTATGATTCGAATATTTGACCACCTCTTTTCACCTATTACCAAATTGTCATCAGCGTATTGTAAGTGAGAAAAACGATCGTCTCCCAAATCAAATTTGTAACCCGAGAACTTCCTGACTAATTAGCTCTCTTCATCCGCATATTGAACCCTTTGCCTCTATTAGAAACAGGAATGGAGACAATGGGTCTCCTTGTCTTAGACCCCTCCCCATCTTAAATTCCTTCGTGGGGCTTCCGTTCACTAGAACCGAGACTGATGACGACTTTAGACACTCTGATATCCACCTCCTTTACTTCTCATGAAAATTCATTTTTTGCATCACAAATTCTAAAAAAATCCAATCTACCGAATCATATGCTTTTTCGAAATCCACTTTAAATAATATCACCTCTTCCTTTTTTCTCTTGGCTTCGTCCTTAATTTCATTCGCAATGAGGATCCCGTCGAGGATTTGCCTACCGGTAATAAAAGCTGATTGTGTATCTGAAATTATACTTCCAGCTACCTTTTTCAGCCTGTTAGCCAACACCTGTGATAGAACTTTATAAATACACCTTATCAACAATATGATCTGAAATCTGATATCTTCGTCGGGTTGTTTTTCTTCGGGAGCAGCACTAGGAAAAAGCAATTTGCTCCTTTTACTATTTGACTGTTAGCATGAAGCTCTTCCATTAACCTCATAAAATCAGCTTTGATTTCAACCCAAAATTCTTATAAAACCGAAGTTTACTCCGCCTGGTCTTGGACTTTTAGAGCTCTCACTATCCCAAACAGAAAATTCCTTGTTAGCAACCGATTAGATTTCAATATGTCATATCCACCAACAACATAGATCCCATCAGAAGAGCACTAAAAAATCAAGAGTGAAAACCTACCTCTCAATCAATATAAACACTCGATCCACTAAAGATCCAAAAATAAGATATAGTTTTGAAGGCATTCAGTGAAGGTGCAAGAGTTTATCACTTATTTATCTAGGAACCATTTTCATGCCTAATAAATACTCTTTTTCTCCAACTATTTCGTTAATTTGAGACAATATTAAAGATAAAATCATACAGATTTTCAAATGGACTATACTACAACATGCCTAATCAAAACATAACCATCACACCTGTCTCCTAAAAAAAACTCCAAAAGCATTATAGGATAAGTAGGTATAACAACCTATCACCCCAAAGATTCAATGCCACACAGACAAGACAGACTTACAAGTATCAAAGAGATGGAAAATCGACTCCACCAAATACCCACATCTAGGACAAGGGACCCCATTTGGATGAAAAAACACTCATCTCTTACTCAAGTTTTTTGTAAACAATAGCCTATAGTGCGAGAATTACCAAGAGAAGATCAAAATCTTGGAAGGAATCCAACTATCTCAAATGAGGGGAAGGATTCAACTCTTAGTTGGAAAAGAAGGCAAAGAAAGACTCGAACTAACCCTTTGATAATAATTAAACGGAGGTCATTGCGAAATTCATGTTCTAGCATGCTTCCAAATCCACTTATCTTTATCTAGAGAAAGTGGCATCACAAAGAAGAGATATGAGCTCCTAAAAAAGGGAAGCTTTCTAAGAAATAAAAGGGTCTCTTCCACGTAAGATCTCAAGTAAAACCCTATTAACTATCAAACCAATATCTCCCATCAACCCATTATACTAAATAAAGTTCAAGAATAAATCATGAAACTTAATCTTTAAGGGTGTAAACCGTAACCAAAGATCCTTCCAAAAGGCAATTTAGGAATCCTACCCTACTTTCCTAATGACTCCATCAAGAAGCCACTTAGATTTTTCCTTCTCTTTAGACCCAAGAAAAGCTATTCTTTTATTTATTTTTTTTGAAACTAGAGATACCCCTTTTCAATAGAAAGAAGTAGAGTGGGAACATTTAGTACAAGAATATATATATATCCTAAGACTAAGAACCTCTGCAAGCATCCTACATCTCCAATTTTCCAAAAGGGCAAGATTAACCAACCAAAGATCCCTCCCTCCTAGCACCCATCTATTCTTCAGTTTGCAAACATTCTTCCACATTATTTAGGATATCTTTGAATCACCTTTAACCCCAAAAAGGAACCTTTTTAGATGCTTGACAAGCTTCTCCCAAACTTTTACATGCATCTTCAAAAAAAAAACATACAAGAATAAAACTAGAATAACATTAAACACTAGATTAAGGATCACCACTCTACCACCCAAACTGACATATATATCGCTTTGAAGATTGAGTCTCTTTCCTAGTAAGTTCACTAAAGGATCTCAAGTAATTTAAACCCTAGGATTAACCTTAATAGCAACCCAAAGATACTTAAAAAGAAGATTTGAATCTATGGGCTTGCAGACATGATGTCTACATTAACATGTTTGGCTTTAATGATGATAAATCTCTTAAGTAAAGTCTTCATCAGAAAAATAATATAGTTCATATGGTATTGATGGTGATAACACTATAGGGGTGAAGTCATCATACGATGTGGTGATCAAGTTATGGTTCTTCAAGATCAAGATATCAAAGCCTATCTTTGGAGGACAACACCTTATGTGAAACCGCATTCGGTGAAGCCAGTGAAGATCATTGATCATGCAGTGTGTTTAATGGTGATGACTATATTAAAGAGTTATCTCAATCCTTATCAAAATAAGATTAAAAGTTACAATAAGTGTTAAAGTTAAGATAACGTAGCAAGGAAACTGCAACTTCATAGTTGTGAAAGAAAGGAAGTGTGAAAGCTTGTCGAGTTTGTGTCTAGTGATCCACGCATCCAAAAATATAAGACTTGCTCTCGAAATTTCTAAGGAAGATTATACTCGTACTTTTGAGTGATTGGAAAGCCTCTCTATCTTTATGAAAATAATTTATATATATATATATATATATATATATATATATATATATATATATATATATATATATATATATATATATTATATTTGTACTTAGCTAGTTGGTTACTAGCTCAAAAATTTATTTATAAATGCATTTTACATTCTATAATCGATTATCCCTTACGCCTAATTTATTATCTCTCTTTATAATGTCTCATAATTAACTATTAGGGTTTATAGTCAAATAGTAACTTCTCATTTTATAAACCTTCAATTTTTGTAATTGATAATCGATAAAATAATTGGCTCATTCCATATTTTTTTGCTATAACTAGTGGGTTCCTCTTCACTTCATTTTACCACAGAATACATATTCTAAATACATTTTCCTCACTCTCATATCTCATCTCTCTCTCTCTCTCTCTCTCTCTCTCTCTCTCTCTCTCTCTCTCTCTCTCTCTCTCTCTCTCTCTCTCTCTCTCTCTCTCTCTCTCTCTCTCTCTCTCTCTCTCCCCTCTCTCCCTCCCTCCCTCCCTCCTTATTTTTTCACTTTTGCCTTAGTACTATTGAGAGTGAAATCTTTTATTTGTGAGGTGTTTAGGTCTGGTGTAAGAGAAATATTGTAAATTTTCATTATGAGAAATTTTTATTTGGTTGTGAGGTAAACCAATTGATAAAGCTATTATATTTTTGTTCAGGAGAACCAGTTAAAACCTGTATTTAGTTGAAATGTCTTTGTACCTAGGTCTGACAACGGGGCGGGTCAGAGACGGTTATTACCTCCCTCAAACTCAAACCCGAATTTTCAAACAATCTCCGTTCTCCGCTCCAAACCTAAATGAGGACGAAGAATTAAAACCTGACCCAAACGGATTCGGGTATCCCGGCTCCGCCACCATTCATTAGTAAAATCATTTTTTTAATAGAAATGCTTTTAAAAAAAATCAAATTATATTATAAATAATAAAATAAAACAATTTTAAAAATTTCATACATGTATTTCAAATATTTTAAATAATAAATACAAATCAAAATATTAAAAAAATAATAATATAAATAATAAAATAAACATGGCAAATTCAACAAGGAAACAAAAGATACTCCCTCCGTCCCTTTATAATTGTCACTTTTGTGAAAAGAATTTATTTCACTTTAACTGTCACTTTCAAATTTCAATGTAGTAATCACTATAGTTTTGTCAAAATTGTCCCTAACTAATTATTATGAGAGAGAAAAAAGTATATTAAAATGATTAAAAATTAAGGGTATTATAGATAAAAGAAAAATTATAGTTTAAAAAATAATAATCATTATTAGTTTTCTTGGCACGTGTAAAAAAATCAAAATGTGACAATTAAAAAGAAACGGAGGGAGTATGTATTAACACTTCTATTTTTAGCTATTACACTTCTCATAAGGTCTTTTCATCTTTGTTGATGAAATGCCATTATCTATAAGTACACTTCTATGTGATGTTTGAAGACATTATTTATAGTTTACAATAAAACGTGAGTGGAACTTTAAATATGGAAGGTAAGGTGTTTGAATTGTCTCACATGAAAGAACATGGAAGTTTTTGCCGAAGAAATTTGATTCCTAATTTCAATTTTCAAACATACATACACTTGTTGTATTCAAATATAAAATTTTAGATTATTCCCAAAAGCTTATATTTGAAAGTTGTGAAAAACAATCTACAAGCAAGACATAGTAAATTAATAAATTAACCATAGCTCTTAAAATAATGAATTGTTCTTAAATATACATTGAACAAAATTATCTCATAACTCAAATTTAAAACCACCTTAAACAACTAAAGTAAACAAAACTTATAAATGTGTCCTTCAATTAAGAAGAATTGAACAAAAAATGCCTTAGGTATAGTTCTTTAGATTTTATTGTCACACTCTTATTCTTCTTTATTCCATCACTTTTACACGTCCTCAAACTAATAGGATTAGACTCTGTTGAAACGTTTCCACAATCTGCACAAGTCTCACTCAGAACCTTTCCACAATCTCTACAACAGCTGTAATCAACACATTGAAAATCACTTGGATCAAAATTAACGGCACATCAATAGAACATAATATCTTGTTAATAAGTTAAAGTGCAAAAATCATAATTAGAATTTGATTGAGAGACTATAATCCTATTGAAGACAAATTATAAAAAAAGCGATTATTGATTGACTCACTTCAAATATACGGCATCACATAAATAAGACGTAGTGTTACGAAGAATGCCGCAATGTCCACAGAACTCCATGGCAACTATCGTGTGTTAGTTTATTTAGGGTTTAACTCGTAAGTGATGAATAAATAGGGTTACAGCTACTTAAGTTTGACAAAAGAAACTCAAGAATAGGGGTGTGCAAAATATCTGGTTTTGATGTCCAAATCCATAATTAAACCTAAACCACTTTTAAATATTTGGATATAATTGAATGATTATTAACCGGTTAAATTATTTTGGATTCGGTTATAATCCGGTTATTATCCAAATCCAAATATTTTAATTTTCAAAATATTAATTTTTTTAGAAAAAAATATTTTTGGAAAAATTAATTTTTAAAACTGGATTTAAAAAAAAACGGTTATATAATCATAACCAAATTTATAACCGGTTTTATAACCAGTTTTGATTAAAATGTGGTTATGGTTATAAATCCAAACCATTTAAATAATTTTAAAATGGTTATGGTTTGATTTTTGAAAATAACCAATCATGCACACCTCTGATCTAGAATAACTCAATCTTTTTTTAACTACTTAGAAGAGCAAAAGTAAAATAGATTACTATAATAGATTTTTATTTATACCATTTAAGATTAAGGTGGTGGAAAAAAAAACTAATTATCAAATGATAAGGAACCGACAAAAAATAATAGAACAATAAAAACTAATTCACCTGTGTATTTAACATTATAATACTTTTTAACCGATTTAACAAAATATTACTCCTTCTGTCTCATAATGAGTGACTCATTGAGTCATTTCACACATTAAGAAAAAAGTATAAAAGTAAGAGAGAAAATAATGTTTTACTATAGCGCCCCTATTATGTATTGAGAATAATGAAATTTTTATTAATTATAGGGTAAAATTGGAAAAGGTGTATTGAAAATTGAAATTGATCATTCATTTTGGAAAACTATTTTATTCCAAACGGATCACTCATTGTGGGACGGAGGGAAATTTTTATTAATTAGAGGGTAAAATTGGAAAAAGTGTATCGAAAATTAAAATTGATCATTCATTTTAGAACATTATTTTATTCCAAACGGATCACTCATTGTGGGACGGAGGGAGTAACATTATAATACTTTTTCAATCAATCATATTTTAATATTTTATTATCTTAAAATAAATTAAATTTCTTTATTAATTTAGTCCGAAGGAGTGATGTGACTTGTGATATTTTTAAAAAGTTTTATATCAATAGTTCGTTGGTTCAGTGTGATTGACGCGAGATTTTGTCGGAAGGACCATAGTTTGATTCTCCGCAAGTGCGATTAGGAAAAGCCGAAATCACTTGATGTCAAAAATGACCTCCGAATTAAATTAGTCTGTTCAGTAGACCATATGTTTTTTTGTGGAATTAGAATTGTTCTGGTGCGGTAAAGAGAGACTCACTTGCAAGGTTAACATTTCAACACTTAAGTCAGTGAAAGAATGAAAAGTGATGTGAGAGTAAATATAAATTTTAATATCTCATAATGGTACACTTCGTCTTTTATATAGTAGGAGCGATTTAAACTGAAACCGAGGAGTGCATCATGGATTTTTGGCAGTCATCTGATTGATTTAGATGGTTAGTAATACCCTAGAGGTGAAATTGTCTACTTCAGGTGAGGATAAAGGAATATTTGTTTCTCATATGTGCTTCCTTGCTTTGCCTCTGGCCCTTTTGTCTTGGGCCTTGTGAGCTGCCTATAACAATTGCCCTCGAGTCATTCCTCCACCGTATGACGAGGGTTTGTTTGATATGAACTTGCCTATCCACTTTGCTCGAGGAGGTGAAAGCCTTAATAGATTTCTATAATCATTGGGAACAAGCGTATCAAATGTCTTTCTTGTAATAGGTAAAGTTTCACAAGGAATAACTGACGTGTGTCCATATGCTAGTTGGTAGTGATGTTTTATGTTCCTTAGGGTACTTGAATATTTTAAACAACCTTCGATGAAATCTTGAGGCTTGATGTTGCCTAGTGGATCATAAGGTCCTCAATGGTTGAGGCACATATAAAATATCTCTGAAGCATCATCTCTTTCTTTTTTGTCATTCAAGATCTGCAAAAGAGCGTTTTCCTGTCTTGCAATCTTCGTTCTTTCTCGTAAGCTCTTCTGTTCCAGCTTCTTGGCTAAGCTCAAACACAATCGTCGTTCGGTGCCATTTGACACGCACAAACAACCAACATATTTCTATTAAGGTAAAACTAGCGCCTTTTCCTGCTTTCGCTCTAGGATTTTATGGGCAGTGAGTTTTTGATATCTCTGTCCCTCAAATTATATTTAATCGGTATGTTTGATTAGAGTACTGACTCTTCATATTACCCCTTTTCTGTGTTGACAGTGTTCTTTAGAATGAACATTCCACCTACCATGTATCGCAAGGCAAACATGGATATTTCTTCACCATGGGTGGATTAGGATTCATTGAACACAACCTATATTTTCGCCTTTGAGGGTGGTTTTGATTGAGCCTTTTCCGAGGTGAGGCCATATTCATTCTTATGGATTGCTTATCCCTAAGAAATATAAAACAACGTGTAATAAGTATGATGTATGTGTCATCCCTCTTCACGAGTGTATGTTCTCTTTGACATGTTTATATTTTCCATTTAATACATTGGAGGTTAGCATTATTAATCACTAATTAATTGTCCCTCCAAAATTGCATCCGGTTAGTAAGACTTTCATTAGGGTGTGTTTGGTTCGGGGTAGATGGAGGGGAGGGGAGGGAATATTTTTAATTAAAGGTGTTTGGTTCAAATTTTACGAGGGGAGGGGAGGGAAGGGGAGGGGAGCAAAATCCCTCTGAAACATACTTTTTGCGTTCCTCCAAAACGGAGGGATTTGGAGGGGAGGGAATCTCAATTTTAATATTTTAAAAATTATTATAATTACTATAATATCCTCAGTTTAATTTTAATATTTTAAAATTATTCACTTTCTTTTGTATTATTGCTCTCTTCTGTGTGATTTTTCTCGATTGCTTCTATCAACTTATTATAATTATTCTCCACCTTCAAATTATTTTGAAATTTTTGTCCTTAATATAAATCATAATCATTTTATTTTTTTGATTATTTTATAACTCTTTTATGTTTATTTATGTGTTTTTCTAATTTTGTTATGTATCCTATCATATTTTCTTTTATATCAAATTTACAATTTTTCATTTTAATTAATTAATTTATTTTATTAAAAAATTTAAACTATTTATATTTAATAATAAATTATTTTATGTATTTTATGTGTTAAATAATTCATTACGATTTCAAAGTTGTTATCAACATATAGTTTAATTTGTTTTTGAACATTTTATTCGAATTAAGTGAACTCAATTTTTTAACGTTATGTAGTAAATTATAAATTTTTAGTCACTCAATATTAGAAATTTTAATAACAAAAAAATATGTATAGATTTTTCACAATTGAATATCATATTGTATCACTTATATAAGATAATAAGGATAAAAATGTAAATTATTAATAAAACTCTTCCCCTCCCCTCCTGAACCAAACATATTTTTAATTAAAATCTCTCCCTTCCCTTCCCCTCCCCTCCCCTCGTTTGAACCAAATACCCATCTGATTAAAAAAATCCCCTCCCCTCCCCTCCCCTTCTCTCCCCTCCATTAAAATCCCTCCCCTCCCCTCCCCCTCATTTAAACCAAACACACCCTTAAAGTATTTTAATATTGGTGCAAATACAAGGGAGTGTGTTAGCCTTGAGACTCTTTTTTCCATTTCTTCAAGGTTCAATGTAGTACAACTACTTCAGACAATGGTCAAGGATTAATAACTCTTCCCCAGCGTGCTAGGATGTTTGACGTTTTTCCGCATAACATGAAACACTTCAAGGACCAATTCTTCTTGCTCATTCCTCTCAACAAAGAGGCTCATGCTAATATTTCCTCCATAGATCTCAAGCCTTACTATCAATGCTAAACTATATTTGCTAAGTTCTAGCGCCAAATACATTTATTTGTGGAGTATCAATCCTATGTTTACTAGATGGATGACTTGAATCAAGAGTGTTATGCCTTCTAATAAAGCATCGAAGAAACAATTACATTTATTTGTAGAGGTACTTGATGTCCTTTTGCGAAGCTCCAAGTTACATTGAGATGTTATGCCTTCTAATGAAACATCGAAGAAACAATTATGGAAAACAACTCAATGGAGTATAAGAATGATATTTTTGGTAAGGGAGATAAAGAATGTCTCATTTCTTGAATATTTTTATGTGGCCCCTTTTGTGTGTGTGTGTGTGTGTATATATATATATATATATATATATATAGATAAGATAAAATGTGAGAAAATAATGTAGCGAACGAATAAGGTTGTCAGAGTAATTGTTGAAAGTATTTTGGGTAAATATTTTCTAATATATCGTATCCACAGAGACTGAGTAATATTGTTGTCGTTCTATAGTCGAATTATAATGAGTTAGTGAAAAGTTTTGGTTTTGATTGTTTGTTCTCAAATTGCATATAACAGAATAGTAATTGAATGATAAAAAGCTTAAAGATGAATAACAATGGTGAATGAATATCTTGAGTTCTAGGGTTCATTAACCTATTCACATGCAATAATCAATTAATCCACAAGTGAACATTATCTAAGTTATTATCTTCATTCATCCTCAAAACTGATATTATGTCTAATGATCAATCTAGAACCACCTCTACCGGTATGATATTTGATCTCTCAGAATAACTATAAAGATAAAGGGAATTAACCGCGATGATTTATGAAAACTTCTTCAAAATCTCATCTCTGAGTATTAATCAACAAGTCAATGTAAAAACCTAGGGCAGAAGTATAAACCCTATCTCTCGATTGATAGTTCAACAATGATATAAAATAAAAGTAAGGTTTTTCATTGATAATAAAACTTAAATATTTTTTCATAGGAATTAATCAAAGTAATTGCATCTTCATAGGTTAACTACTACCTTAAACTCAACACAATGGGGTTTAGCTCTCCATAGCCATGAAGAACACACAAGATTTCATGGAAGGATTCATCTTCATCAAGGGAATGTCTTCAATTGATGTTGAATTCTCCGTCGGAAGTTGTTTTCTACTCTGGAATAGGATTGCTCTCTGAAATTCGTTCACCAAGGATTTTTCTCTTATGAGGATTAGGGCTTCTATTTATAACAATTTATCCTTGTAACGCAGTCATCGCGCCTCGGCACGTATTGGCGCGGTGCGAACCTAAGTCAGAAGGGATGGCGCATCTCGCTCCTTATTGGCTCGGCCTTCCTTCTTTGTGATTCTTCCTCTCCAGAAGCTCTACACCTGCGTGTTTCTTCGTCTTTACTTCTAAACTTCAATATCTGCACAAATAACACCCAAAGTGACGCAAGTTGTTCTACAATTAGCATCGAACCTCTAAAGTTCAATTCTAATAATAAAATCCTTAAAAAGCACAAGATATGTTCACATTCAGCTCAAAAGGTAGGTAATTTGACGAATGAAAACACTACTAATTCACTCCTAACAGTAATCCCCTATCTGACAGTCTTACCAGTGTTCCAGTCATCAACATACTTCAACAAAAAATATGTAAAGCAAATTATAAGCTTGTGAACAATACAAAATCAGTTAACAACAAACAACACAAATAACATCATTCATCTACAAAAATATAAATTGACTTTAACATAAACACAACATATCAAACATACTTGAACAACAACATTTATCAACATACCTAACAAAATCATCAACATACTTCAATAAAAAATATGTAAAGTAAATCCTAATCTTATGAACAAAACATAAACTAACTTTAACATAAACACAACACTCTCCCCGTTTTCATAAATGGACGAGTATTCCAACAAAAGGGCAATCATTGCAAGTAATAGATAGATATTTCAGTTAATGAGCGAGCAGGAAGCTGGTAAGAGTGGTATATTACATCACATGTTCTTGGAGAACCTCATGCGCTGCCTTTTATGTTGATGAACATACTAGTACACAATCCCTCAAATATTAGGTATTGGAAAGTCCGAAATGATTTAATTTATTTGCATCCTTTTTTTTGAATGAGTCCATAAAGTGTATTCAGGGATGAGTCCCTCAGGCATTCTTTGAACGCGTCTCTTTAGCATACTTGGAGGCAAGTCCCTTGAGTTTGGTCTGAGATAAAATTTTAAATGTGAGTGGAATAAAATTTCAAATGTCAATGGGTTGATTCCCCAAACATCACTTAAGGAAAAAAAACCTAAATATTAATTGAGGTGCACGCTAGAGCTATCAATATGGGCTACCCGATCCTAAACGTGTCGATCCTAGCGGGCCATTGGCTTTTCAGGGCTGGGCAAAAAAGGTCCTGTATAATATAGGCTCGAGATTTACTACCCGACCCGGCCCTAGATGAGCTTCGGGCTACCCGACCCTAAATTGACTTTTTTATTTAAAAAAATTAAAATAAAAACTCCAAAATGTTTATTATAAATAAAATTAAAAATAATGTTATTTTAAACATAATACATTTTTAAGTACTATATTATCTCTTATAAATACTATAATGTGTTTCTAAATACAATATATGTCAAAATTGTATAAAAAAAATACTTGAATATTTATTATAAAAGAAAAACTAATATAATATGATGAAAAAATGTTGATTATATTAATGTATAATATTTAAAAGAGAAAGATTGAATAAAATAGAGATAAAATTTAGTGAAGTGAGAAAAATCAATATGCTATTATGGAGTAAGATAATATAAATATTAATATATTTTTTTAAAATTTATAATTATGCGGGCATGATGGGCTACCCACGGCCTATATGGGCTAGCCTTCATGGGTAACACACTTTTCAAGGCTCGGCTAAGAAGGCCATGAAAAATATGATCTCTAATTTTAAGGCTCAAGCCTTATGATTTTTTGGGTCTCGCAGGCCGGTCTATATCGGCTAGCCCATTTTGACAGCTCTAGTGCACGCGCAATATTATATGCGTTCAAAGATGATTTAAACTTTAGGGAATATGAATCAGTCTAAATCTGTTATACAATTTATAATCCACATAAAAGAGTTAAATACATAAAACTTAAAGCTTTGTTTGCGAGTTTGGACGGGAATGAAGGGGAAGACTTTGAAAAATAAGAACGATTTGGTGAAAAGAATAGAAAAATTTTGGTTGGAAGGGTTTTCGAGGGTTAACTTTTATTCATAACATCAAAACCTCCCTAATTTGAGGGAACTTAAAATTTGTATTGAATGATGGTTTTTGGTGATTTTGAAGTACTTGCATAAATTTTTCAAATATCTTTTATGTTGTTATAGTATTCTAAAAGTTAAAAATATAGTAATAATAAATATTATTTTATCATTCTATACAAATTTATTTTTCCAAAAAATATCAAATATTTTTTTATATTTTTTAAAAAATAATTTTTTTATTGAAATACACTAACCTTATAAAGAAATTTTACACCGTCAATAAATCACAACCGTTTATTTATTGGAGATATTTAACTTTTATTTTAATTATTTTTAAAGTAATATAATTGAATAAATTTCCCTTTTTTTACTTATTTTTAAATAAAAATACCCACTCACTCAAGTATACGAAAATCACAAACGGAAACCTAACGACATTCACATTTCACCTCCTCCGCCGCACCGGCTAACAAACCCGCCGCAATGAACTCCCCATTCACAGAAACAACACTGGACGAAAACGACGCATCAAACGAAGTACCGAAAGGCAAGAAAAAAGGCAAACACGATAAACCAAAACCCTGGGACGACGACCCCAACATCGACCACTGGAAGGTCGAGAAATTCGATCCATCATGGAACGAAGGTGGAATGCTCGAAGTAAGTTCCTTCTCCACTCTCTTCCCTCAATATCGCGAAAAGTATCTCCAAGAAGCTTGGCCACTCGTTAAAGCTTCCCTCAAAGAATTCGCTATCTCTGCTGAACTCAACTTGGTATGCATATGTATAATGTATTGTATGCTATTCGTGTTGATTCTGCTTCGTGCATTTTGAAACGCTAATCGATTGATTTGAGTTTATTGATAATGTGGATTTTGTTTATTGATTTTGGAATTTGTAGGTTGAAGGTTCGATGACGGTTTCGACTACCAGAAAGACTAAGGATCCTTATATTATTGTTAAAGCTAGAGATCTTATCAGGCTTTTATCTCGGAGTGTTCCTGCTCCTCAGGTTATTTTTATTATTCTTTCAGCTATAGATACATTATAGGGTTTGATATATGATTAGGGTTTGTTTGGCTTGATTTATTTGAGCTTTACTGCTAGCTTACTGTTTGGTAGAGCTTGTAAACAGGATTTATGACTATCCGTAAGTTGTTTATAGCTTTATTTATATAAGCACTAACTCTAGAGTAACTTATGAAAACAACTTAGGATATGTTTGGTTTAGCTTTTGGAAGAGCTAAAAGCAATTCTAGAGGTGTATAATTGGTTCTAAAATGATTTTGAGGTGTTTGGTTCTTCTAAAGTAGAATTGATTTTACTTGAAGCTACAATTTGTAGCATTTGAGTATAAATGTGATTTTTACGTTGGAATTTGTTGTTCAACTCACTTTTACATAAATGTATCCAAACATAAATCACTTTACATCCAAGTCACTTTTAACCAAAATAATTCTACAAAATCAATTCATTCAAAATTAATTCTCCTCACCGCAGAATAGTGTGAAAATAATTTGGCCTTGGTTTATCTTTTGTCGTAGAAATCTTATATTTAAAGCGCTAAGTTGAACTGTTTATCCGAGCAAGTCTTTTTTTTTTTGCTAGGGTCTTAATCTCTCTACAGAATAACTTTTTATCTAATTTAGTTCTTCTGTTGTTTTCGTTAATGTTTAGATGCTGACTTGTTGACATCAGGATGCTAGTACCTAAATTGTTGACTTTGAGACTAACCATAGATGAAATTTTTCACCAAACTATGGCTAATCGTTGATAAAAAAAATGTAGGGGCTATATTTGATAAGTGATTGTTTTGTAGGGGTTAAAAACATTTTTTAAGTTTAAGTTTAACCCTAAATTATAAACTGTATCCAAGTATTTAGATGGATGACTTAAAATTTAGTGTTATTTTTAAATTTATGATATATTAAATAGTTGGTTGATTTAGGTGTTTGTATGTTATATTGATTGTGTTTCGCAGGCAATAAAAATACTCGACGATGAAATGCAATGTGACATCATTAAAATTAGCGGGATGGTTCGCAATAAGGTAACTTCAATGAGCTGCCTCTCTAATTTTAGTTGACCGTATTTTTTTGACTTGTGTGGTTAGTTGTCAATTATTTTTTCCACTCTGCACATTCTTATTGCTGGTTCATACATTTATGAGTTATGTCCTTTTGTTCCCCCTTTCTCCTGTGTGGTTTTGTTTGTTTTGTTTTAATCTTAGAATATCTAAGCCTCTTTTAGATTCATATTTGGTTTAATTATTAATCCTTCGCGTTCGGTATGTTTGCTGTTCAATACCAAACTTAAAAACGGATGGAAAACAGTTTGGTAAAATTAGACTGAACATATATGTACATCAATTCAAGAGTCAAATTTAAAACAGGACAGATCATGTGTCTTTGTTTGAATCTTCAAATGCGCACCTCTGTTCACCATAGCAGCTATGGTTTGCTGCGCGGTGCCTCTGTTCACAATGGACTGCCATGAGACAATGTTAGGATATATACACATGAACTTCGCCAGATTGTGGCTCGATAATTATTCAACTTGCCCGACCTATCCTTCTGAGACACAACATTAATAAGACTCAAATTTTTAGTTAGTTTCAAAATGATTTTTTATATTGCAGTGAAATTCACCTAACACTTTCTAGTCACCTTCCTTGATAAAGTGCTGAAACTCCTAAAATTATGTAACAAAAAAAACTATCAAACCCTGGAGATTTTTTCTTCCATGCTCAATCAGCTCTTTGGACTTCTTATTTTGCATATAAGCTTATATAGATTCTGTATATAGCCTGATAGTTTTCAAAATAGAAGCATTTCAAAGAAGTTAGTCTGATGGTAGGAAGCTTTGATTGATATTTGACTGCAGGAGCGGTTCGTAAAAAGAAGACAACATCTTGTGGGTCCCAATTCTTCTACTCTGAAGGTATGTTTTGTGTAGATTTGTTGATTTTAGCACTTAGGATTGACTCTATTGTCTTTTCTATTATTACTTTGTACTGCATTCCTCTGTTAACTTAATCTTTGTGACTCACTTTTCTTCAACTATAATGGTGCAGGCTCTTGAAATACTCTCGGGCTGTTACATTCTCGTCCAGGTAATTACTTGTTACTTCAAATTCTAAAGGCTTATTTACCTTTGCTAAGATTTGGCTTATTCTAAAGGCTTATTTACCTTTGCTCGTAATTTCACAGGGAAACACTGTTTCTGTGATGGGTTCTTACAAAGGTTTGAAGCAAGTCAGAAGGATTGTTGAGGAATGCATGCTGAATAAAATGCACCCTGTCTACAACATTAAGGTTTATAAATTTGTTTTTCTTTCAAACTTATTGTCTAGTACAAATTTCTGGTGTAGAGAATATCTTATTTCTTTTCACATTATCAGATTCTTATGATGAAGAAGGAACTTGAAAAAGATCCAGCACTTGCCCAAGAGAACTGGGATAGGTTTCTTCCAAAGTTTAACAAGTATGGCTTTAATTATTTGATATTTTGTATATATAGAGTATGTATGCGTCCTCTGCTTCAGTTTTGTTGATGCTTCTTTCTTTTTCCAGGAAAAATGTAAAGCAAAAGAAGGTTAGCTCTAAACAGAAGAAGCCGTATACACCTTTCCCTCCTCCTCAACCGCCTAGTAAGGTGAGACAACCAATTTCTCCTTCCATGTTTATTTGATGAGCTATGCTCTTCCATCAGCTATTCTGTGAAGTAAATTCTGAAGCGCCCTTCGTAATTTATGCGATATTTCAGGTTGATATAGAAATAGAAACCGGAGAATACTTTATAAGTGACAAAAAGAAATCAAAAAAGAAATGGCAAGAGAGGCAGGAGAAGCAGGCTGAAAAAACCGCTGAAAACAAAAGAAAACGAGAAGAATCCTTTATCCCTCCCAAGGTATTCTGCTGTTTTTAAAATAAATCATGCCATGAATTCATTGAATTGCATATTGCTTTATAGTTTCCTTCATGGCGTTTCATTAAACTTCTATTTACACTCTTTAGGAATCTGCAAAACCGGTGGATAACTCTGAGGATGCTAATAATAACGTAACTGAAATGGCAATGTCCTTAAAGGTGCGAGATTCTATTGGAATTTGTATTTGGCATGACAGTTTTTCTTATTTTGTAATTACAAGTTTTCTTTGCCAAGCTAATACAAAATGATTCCTCCTCAGGAAAAAACAAAGAAGTTTGGGAAGCGCAGATCTGAAGAAAATATAAATGCGGAGACATATATTATTGGGTCATCAGAACAGCCATCAAAAAAGAAATCTAAGCAACAAAGGTCTTAGCACGATCTTCATTCTAGAGATGGAAGATGCATGTGTGATCTAATGGCTGTAACATGTACACCCTTCTAGGCCCTGTACCACTTTTCCCTTTCAAAATCGGTTCCAGACACTTATGTATAAACTATATTTGATACATTTGCGAAATTTGGGGCAGTACGATTTTGGTATCTGTAGAAGAAAATTTTTTATTGATCACTTTTGTGTTGATCTTGACAAAAAATTTTTCCTTTCAGTTTACAAGAAAACCACAGGATGACTTTCAGACAAGCTATCCCCTCTAATCCAACCTGTTTCCATTCCTCTGGTTTAATATATGCTTTAAATTGCGCATGAGGTTATATTGACTAATCTTGATATTATAGATACTTGTGATCAAATGAAAACAAAAGCATTATTTGTAACAAGCTACATATGTTATTAATTTTAGGAATTCGTAAGTGAGACATCTTATTTTACTAAAAAAAATTGTTTGAAAAGGCATCTTTGAAATGTAAACCTTTTTTTCTTCTTTCTGTATCATTAAATTGTAAATCTGAACAAAGCCATACTTAAAATGTTGTATAAATCATTTATGGAAAAAGCTAACATGTGCCCCAAGGGCACATGATAATGAGACATTTATAGAAATATTTTCTTGAAATGTGTTCATTCAATGTATCGAAACTTTAAATATGATTTTATTGCATTTAATTATATTTAACTTTTTCTAATTATAGTATCCTTATTGCATTTAATTATAGTTAACTTTAAATATGATTTTATTGCATTTAATTATATTTAACTTAGCATGACCCATCATTTATTTGTACTTTTAAATTTAGTCGTCATTAATAATGAGAAAAAGTAAATTCCGGAGATATCTCTGGACAAATTTTTGAACAAAATAAGAAAGTCTCATTTGTAATGTCTTTATTTTTGTATATTGAGTACGAAATAACATTTCCTTAAGGGTGCGTTTGTTTGATGGATTTAAATTACATTCCTAGGAATGTTATTCCTTGGAATGGTAATCTCACGAGTTTTATTCCCATCAATTTGTTTGGTAAATAACTAAGTTTCCAAGGAATAATTTTGAATTTTATTTTATTTATAATTTTAAATTTTTAAAAATATAAAATATTGTGTTAAAATGATATGAAAGTGGGTAGTTTGAGTTGGTTATTTTTTATTCCCATGAGGAATATATAATTCCCACCCTTTGACATGGGAATAAATAGTTAAAATTTTGTGAATAACTTATATTCCTGAGAATTATTTATTCCAAGGCATTTTTTTTCTTTCTCATCTACCAAACAAAGGAATAACTATTTCCAGCCTCAAATTCCCAGGAATCTTTTTTCTAGCACCGAAACAAACACACCCTAATTTAATAGAAATTAAATCTTGACTTTAAGAGATACTCTCTATGCAATCGTCCGAAAGAATCACCGATCTCATTAAATAATTATTATAAAATGGCATATAGCCTATAACCAAAGATAAATATAGACATTTTTCATTTACTTTTTTTTTTCAAAAATAGTATCAAAATGATTAATTTGATTTATTTAGGTTTTCAACCCAAAAAATTATCTAGTCTTTTAAATTAAATTTATTTTAAATCAATCGATCCTTATCATAAAGAATTTGTTTACTTGTAGATACATAGAACTAAATACTTAGAAATAAAAATATATGGATAACTAAAATGATTTTTCTTATAAGTAAATATCTAAATTGGCTATTATGCCTAAGAGCATACCAATAGTATCTATGATAGTTTCACTTTCATATAATAGTTAAACACGCTAATTTTAAAATAATATTATAAAAATTTATATTATCAATTATGGAATCTATTTAATTTATTATACTGCAAAATTCGATCTATAATCGATTATGGATCTAAATTATATAGTTATAAGCACAAACTAACTAATTCAATCTAAATAACACTTAAATAAATCAAATTAATCTTCTTTTGAAAAACAATACAAACCAAACTAAATCAGATGCTATTTTAATTTTTAATCAGCCCGCTTTTTGCCTCAATTTAAATCTGATCTAAAAAAAGAATAGCTGACACTCATGTTTAATGAATTTTTTTTGTTATAAAAAATTTAGATGAGTTAGACTCCGGAGATTCAACAAGGTCTGGGAAGACCTCAAGGCTCAAAGAGCACTTACATAAATACTTACAGATTATCTACTAAAGATGTCATCCTATCTGCAATAAAAATTAAACTCCAAGCCCTCGATATGTAAGACAACTTCTGCTAACTGAGTCAATCTTTCTTTGACTAGATTGTTTGGTGGGTGTTTGATTGATGAAGTCTAATTTATTTGAAAAAACCTACATAACATAAAATGAAATTAACTTGTGAATGGATTGCATCCTGTTGGAATATGTAGCATGGGAATTAGTAGTGTAGTGGAATTTTAGTAGCATAGGACAAGAGTCAACACTGTAGTAATAAATTTATTATAGGAGGAGAGATGTAATATAGTAAAGTCTTCAAATATTATTGACATTATATTTCACACGCTTGATATAATTATACATAAAATATTTTAGAAATATGCATCAATTTCAACCCATTCACAATATTTTAGTTGTGTGAAAACCAAGTTCATTTTGAACTGCATCATAGTAGTTAATAGCTGCCAATAGCGGCACTATCCCGCTATGAAAAGAGCCTTAACGGTGCAGAACACTATAGTGGTCACTATAGGATAAATAGCGAGTAGCGGAGGCAGAGCGTTTCCCGTCCGGAGGGGTTTTTGTCCCGTTATTTTTTTTCCTTCTGAAAAACTGAAATTATCCCTTAAATTTAGAACGGTTTAAGGGTAGTTTTAGGTTTTTCAATCAAATTTGAGTTGAGACTCAACCATAACCTACCTTCCCTGACGTTTTTCCACTTCATCCATTCCAAAGAAAGATCACAAGTTCCTCTCTCACCTCTCTCACTTCATAATTTATAATTATTATTAATGTAATTTATCTAAAAAATGATTAAATAGCACCTATCCTACTATACGCTATCCTACTATCCAATTTTTGGGGTCTTTCATTCCGCGCAGCTATCTGGGATTAACTACTCTGAACTGCACAATTATCAGTGATGTTGAATTGAAGTTTTCAGAGTTGTGTTTGAGTATAGCACAATAATAGCAATCTCCTTACATCTTCATCCCCAATGCATCATATTTGGCATGCTTCTCCCATAACCTCTAAAACATGGAACCCATAGTTCAACTTCATCATCATTAATCTAAAAGGGAGTTGCTATGTTTGAACTATGCCAGGTAAAATGCAAATCTAAAACATGCACAGTAAACTCAAATTTACCTGAAGTGTGTTCCTAATAAGTTTGTACAGAATTTGGTAAGATCCATCACATCACAGCTGATATCAACAAATGACAGCAGCCTCATTTTTGCAATGCATTCTTCACGCACAAGGCCTAAGCAACATTATTTTATAAAAACATTTAGGTAGAAACATAAAGGGGAAGAGAGCTCTGCAAATATAACTAACCACTATCATTTGTGCATGAACAATATTTACCAGTTTTTCAATGACGCGGAATTTGCAATCTGAAAGTCTAAGTATGCATCAAGCCTGAGTTAGTTGAGATTGTTAGGAAACTAAAAAGAATCACCATGGATAAAATCTATCAACTTCAGCCAAATATGGAAAACATTGTTGCCAATACAAAGCTTTGCAGGCAGGCACCATAAGAATTGACTTTTACTCCACCATTGTTTTACCATATTTCGTTGATTCATTCCACTCGATTTTTCTTCTTTCTGTTCTGATCAAAGTCATCTGTGGGCTCTTCTTGAGTAGAAAATCTCTTGACAGAACATTCATTTACATCATCACAACATGCAACGACATTCAAATCTGGTAACTGACATAGATCCATGGTTTTACCAATTGGTTTATCGTATATAAGATAAACCGCTATCTTCTTCACAACGAAACTGTTCTCAAAAACAAAAACAATCTCCACTTTGTTACCGGGTTCTAAACTTGATACTACTCTCTGCCTCTCTTCATCTTCCAAGGAGACTAATGCCTCTCTCTTATAGAGCTGAATGGTGGCCTTTGTGTAATTTTTCACTAACACATTTTTAAGGCCATCTGTTGTTATGTTATCTGGAGTGGTAGTATAGACAATACACATCATTGTCTTCAAGTTACACCCTTCTACTTGAGGGACTTTAAAAGTTACCGACGAACCTTCAGAATGAAAGGTTAACCAATCTGGATAGCTATCACCAGGGAAGAAACAACCACCACTCCCATTGACATCCATATTCTGTAAAAGAAAATATAGGATCAAAACTTAATTGACAAGTATACTAATAGCACCTTATCATTTATTCAACAATTAAAGATATAGTTTTCCTCATAAGGTAATTAATCGTATTTTAGTTGTTAACTTGTTTGAAGTTACACATATATATTTCCTTGGATTCATAAGTGAGACTTATTGTGCTTCTGTTGAAGTTAAACAGGGGGGATAGCATACCGAACCTGTAAAATTTTCTCTCTGAGAATATCGGTGACTTGGCAATTCATTCCCATTTGAATGAAAAGAGAATTCATGAAATGTTTTGATCCCAACACCTGCATTTGACTGCGGCGTTGAATTAATGTAGAAGTAGTCATGTCTAATACTTGAGATGTAGTTGCAGTTGATTCAAATTCCTTAGAAACTGTGGCATATAAAGCATCCAAAATTATTTTTGCATCAAGAGAAAGTTGATATTCTGATTTGCAATCCACCCAAAGACTTCGGAGTTTTGGATGGTGGTTAGAAAAAGATGATAGTTCGTGAGAACTACTACTTGGTACACCTAAAGCAACAAGAGATGACATGGGAGAAAATGTTTGAAATGGGGATTTGACATTATTTGTTGGTGACATCCAAGACCAAATGATAGATGGAAACACATGAGAAGACAATCCTTCATAGCCGCACAGAGAAATATATCCAATGCTTTTGGACCGTACCACTGAAAAGGGCACTTTTGTTATTGCAGTGTTATTTGCAAGCAGGGAGGTTAAAGATTCCATCTGCTCCAAATCCTCTTCCAACTTGTCAATCTTTATACAACCAGAAAGAATGAGAGTTTTCAAAGTTTTCAACTTATAGATGCTTCTTGGGAGGCTACAAAGGCTAATACAGTCTTCCAGATTTATCAGAAGAATTTTACTCAGATGTTCAATGCTAGGAGAAATCTCAGACAACCTTGAACAGTCTTTGAGTACTAGCTTTTCAAGATTAGGCATGTATGAAAAGTCAGGGGTGTGTGTCAGACAATGTGAATGACTAAGATTGAGAATTTTCAGACCTCTCATCATCTGCAAGAACATAAAAATTAAATATTACAATAGTGTAGCATCAAATTTTCCAATACCAATCCTATTGCCTTGACTATTGCTAATTTATTCATGCTTAGTATAAAACTTTTTTAAACTATCTTCCAATTCTCTAATGCTAAATGCTTGAAAAAGTTTCATTATCACAACCACTTTACTTTAAATATGAGAATTTGATTAATATGAAAATACGTAATTAGATAAGAGTGAAAAATAAGTTTGTAGAACAATATGCTATTTATAGTTTTAAAATTTAGCTGAACTATTGTTTAACAGCAAAAATTAATATGCTTCCCAATTTGAATATTAGGAAAACTTTTGACACTTGCAAAATTAGAAAGACTGACAGAAACAAAGACCAAAACAACACCTAAAAGTACACCATATAATAAAATTGTATTTCAAGTTGAGACGCATACAGTAAAAAACTTATGAATGTAACAACAGAAAAACAATACCTGAGCATCTTTCCACAAAATGTTGACATTGCTTCTCTCTAACTCGATGGAAACTAAATTTCTTCGACAAAGATTTGTAGGTATGTGCGTTAAAGGAAATTCATTCCATGACAGCCATCTTAAACCGCTTGAAAGATATTCAAAACTTCCATCAAGTTTTACTCCAACAAGTTGAAGCAGCCTGAGTCGCGTCATCTTCTTAAATGCATTAGTACTAAAACATTTTGCATTAGCTCTTGGCAACTTCAAAGACAACCCCTTGATGGATTTTGTTCCCTATTAATTAAAATCAATCATAACATAACATAATAGTTCCAAGGCACATATACTAGTATTTAAACCAATCATTTATTACTAACTAGAAGCCAAGAAGCACAAACTATTCATAGCCAAACTAGTATTCAAATCACAAATAAATCAATCAATGTTAACAAATGGCTCAAATTTTGTTGTTTTCCTTTCTCAAGCTTTAGATATTTTAAATCAATAATTGAAAAATGAGTATATGAAGTTCTTACAGATTGATCTGATAATACATCAAGCACGTCATCATGAAACCACAACCTACAACGCGCTCCAAGCTCCTCTGGTGATTTCTCACGAATGATTTCTCTTCCCATATCTCGAAGCAAATCGTGCATTCCAAGTTGGTTCTTATCATCAACAGTTACAAGGCTTCGCTCAACAAGAATACTAATTCCAATTTCTGCAAAAAGTCCACAACCATTTAATACAAGCATAACATCATTTCGATTCATCCCAATAAAGAAACAAGCTATGTCAAGGAATATTTCTTTTTCGGTGTCATCATTTAAACCATCGTAGCTTATTTTTAGCTTCTTTTGTACATGGTTGTTAGGAATTCTTTTGAGTTTCTCCAATACATTATGCCACTCGGTTATCCCCCTATCAAACAAATGCGACCCAAGGACTTCCAGAGCCAGCGGCAACCCCCCAGAATACTCAACTACATTTCTGGAAATTTCAGCAAAATCTTCTGTAGGACTTGCTTGTTTGAATGCATGCCAACTAAATAGCTTGATTGATTCACTTTCCTCCATATGCTTCATTTTGTATACTTGGTTAACCCTATTCCCACGAAGTATATGCCTATCTCTTGTGGTGATGATTATTCTACTCCCTGAACCAAACCATTTATGACTTCCACACAAAGCATTGAGTTGGTCCAATGTATTAACATCATCAAGTACAATCAATACTCTTTTATGGCGGAGTCTATCCTTTAATATGATTTTTCCGTTTTCAATGTTTTGTATTTTGGTTGTCATTTCTTTAAAGATATCAAAGAGGAGTCTTTCTTGTAAATTCACTTGGCTACCATTTTCCTCCCAAGCTTCCCGAATATTTGCAAGGAAGCATCTACCGTCAAAATTTCGGCCAATTTTATTGTAAACAGCTTTGGCAATTGTTGTTTTACCAACTCCACCCATACCCCACATCCCCAGTAGGAGAACATCATTTGTTTGTTGGATATCCTTTTCTAGCAGTTGAATCATATCTAGCAGTTGAGGGGTGGTGTCATGGGTGGAGGAAGCCATCAGAAAATTATTGTGAAGACTGTGAAATGAAGATAGCAAGCAGACACGAGATGAAGTCAATGTAAAGTCCTTGTATCGAGTTTACTTGTTTATTGAATCAACATCGGGAGAGGATCCTCTCCATTTCTTAAAGAAATGGCAAACACCATTACTAAAGTTTTGGAATATAATATATTTATATTATTGAAAAGTGTGACATATATTTTGTATATTTTGATTTTTATATGATAAAATCATTAGTAATGGCACTCTCCATTTCTTTGAAAAAATGGGGAGGATCTCAACTCCAACAACGGCGGGCGCTCCACTTATTATAGTAGTTTATTGGAAGATGTACACTCCCTATAGTTTTTAGTGTTGCTTCAACTATCAACTATTTACCCAATACTATAATGTTGCCCAATCTTACTAATATACCATTCCTTCAAATATTTTTTACACTAACAAAAGACTATCTAAGTAATTAACAAAATAAATATTGCTCAATGCCATTTGTGTGCTTCTCATTGGACGAACTCAAAAAGTGTTGTACTTCCATTTAACTTTTTAGCATATTTCGTTTCCTCTCCGTCTTATCTTCTCTCCCTTTTCCGCATAAACCCTAAATTCATGTCAGCGATAATCGAACCAGAACCCTCCTCTTTCAAGCCAGTCATTGTCAAAACTGGACGTGCCTCTTCCTCTTCCAAACGCTCATCTTCCATATTCATTGTAACTCAATCCACATACATCAATAAATCAACGAGTTCACAAAATCAACATTAAAATCGTGTCTATTGATGATTCATCATTTCCGTCGCCATCACAATCGTAGGAGAAAGGCAATGTATCTCTGTTTTAACATAGCTTTTGATTTTTAAATTTTTCTGAATTTCAGTTTTAGGGTTTGGATTTTGCTGATATTTCTCTGTTTTGTCTTCAACAGTGACTTTTTTTTGTTGCAAAGATTTAGTTTTTCAACATCAAACTCAAGATATGTTCTTCTCAAGAGTTTCGTATGTAAGTTTAAAGTCTCAACTTTTATTCTTGATGAGTTTATAGTTTTCTCTTCTTATTTATGTTTGTACAATACATTGTTTATTGTAAAATACAACTTTCAGTTAAATGGGGTAATGCTTGCAACTTTAATTTCTATGTAAGAGGACGAGTTAGGTTAGATGCATTTCATGTGTAATTTTTTCCAGATCTGAGCACACAAAACGGTTTTACTCAGATGAATAAGTTGATGGAGATGTCCATTTCAGTTTGAACTGGTGGAAAAGGTACAGTCATAAGGTATTTTTGAAACTTAACATTGGTATTTTCTAATATAAGTTGATGCATATGATATTTGTCATTGGAGTCATTAGCTATATGTTGACATGAGCTATAGATCTTATAAATATAAGTTATTTCTCCATTTCTTGACAATGCATTTATATTCATAGTGATTTCAATTCACTTAGCAATGACTTTACTGTTATATATTTTTACTAATTCAACTTATATCCTATTTACAGGTCAAGCAAATGGATCAAATTTGAGTGTATTATTGAAACAATGGTCTGCATAATCCCCAGACATCATTTGAAATTGTTGAGAAAACAGTTTATAAATTTACCCCAAGTTTAGCAAATACAAATTGATTACATGTTGTCTCTTCATTGCCTTTCATTTGGTAACCATATGTATTTTGAATGTTAATAATTCAATTTTAATGTTAGTAATCCATTTTCTTCAAAAACTTTGCTCGTTATTGAATTTGATGCACTTTAATGGACAGGGTGGCCTTCATTTTTGTTGCAGCTGTTTCTTGCAGGGCTGATTCGGCAATGCGCTGTCTTCCGGGTTTGGTTCAGTGCTGGATGGTTTCCGTTGGAGGGTGTCAGTCTGGGAGGCGTTTCTAGAGTTAGACGACATCATCAATTTCGTGTAGTTACAGCTCTGCTAAAATTCTTATCTCAGGTTTGTTTTAGGTGGAGAATCGTTGATAAGTTAATATGGAGATAATTTTCTTTTGATTCATTTGTGCTGGTGGATATTTCTAGCAGTAGCCTTTCTAGTGTGGCTTAGCAGGTTAAACAGTCTGGTTTTTTCAGTATAGAGATATCATTTGAGAAACTAGAATCTTTTGTCATAACTTTCTTATTTGTTATTCATTTTATATTGAATATTGATATTGTTTTTTTCTTTTTCTGAAGAGGGATATTTGGAGGATTCCTTTTTGTAATTTTCAGTAAGGGATATGTATTTACCATAACATTGAAGTTCCATGTCAATCTCTTTGGCATTAGAATCTCGTGTGCCGTTTATATTACACGACACTGATTTTATTTTCTTGAGAACTAACTAAACTTCAATTTTTTTCATTTGAAGATTGTGCATGTGTATGTTCACCTGGCTAGAGGTGACACAAGTTCCATCTTCCCATCTGCTATCTTAAAGGATGGTCGGTCATGCAATGATCAGGTTAGTTTTGTTAGACTTTTAACATACTGCAATTGTTCTCAAGTAGTTTATGATCTGTACTTACCATAAGCCAATAACCGAAGGCAATCTGATCTGTACTTACATAGGTTTGTTGGAATAATCAAAGATATTTCGCGGTGTTTTCAAGAGAAGGTCAAGGTATTTTATTTCCTCTTACCTTACCTGGGATAGTCATGATAATAAAGTTTTCGTTGTTACCAGCGCATCACTGGAGTAGCTCTTTTAGAGGAGTATTAGAGTTTCAGATTATGCTCTGAGGACACCCCTGAACTAATTGTATTATAACTTAAAATAAGCAAATTATAGATACTATTGTTGTTTGAGATATGCTTGACTTATTTCTCTGTCAACTATTAAGATTCCAAAGTTGCATAATACTTTTGCTTCTCATTTCATGTTCAATATTGTATTTCACAATTCATTCCTTAGGAATCAAATGTGATCTCCTGCCAGTTAGTATATCCCATTATCTCTATAGCGAAGCTTTTATACATAATCTAATTGTTCTATTGTTTATAGACACTCCCAAATTGTTTTTTACCCTTGATTCTATACTGGAAGTTTAAAGTAACTTTGTAATTTTGTTGGAGAAGTATTTTTTTTAAAGCTATCAGTGGTTGAAGGGAAGACTTTTCTATTGTTTTTAGAAAATTATGCATAATGTCGGGTGAATTTTTTGCTCTCTTTGTTGAAGCATCTGTATTTTGCATATTTGGATTATGTTTTTGTTATTTTTTGAAACACTGGATTTACCTATTAGACCCTTGAAAGCTAGCAGCGCTGAACAAGAAGGAATAAAAAAGTCAATGTCATGCAACTTGAGACATTTTGTAAATTTCATCAGACAGAATAAACTCCAGATAGAGATCTTCAATATTGGATCCAGTCAATATAAGCTTGAACTTAGTTTTTCGTTATATGTATGTTTTTATGTAGCTTGGTCCTAAGGTAGAGGATGTAGAGAAGCCTGTAAATCCATTGGTGTTTCTCTCAAGGCTCATACTGATGTACATATGGGCTAACAACAAGGTTGTTATCAAGCTATTACATTCATTGATTTGTAGAACATTTATGCTCCATTATGCAAAAATGAAAATCTCACTTCCAAGCCCAAAAAGAACATTGTAAACTTCAAATTTCAATATTCTTTATGTTTTTAATCCTTATAAATAGAGATTTAATGTGACTTAATTTGTTTTTGTAGATTGTGAGTGAGACATGCAGTGAAAATTATGCGTCTGCTTATCTTAATAGACTAGATGTTCAACAGGCTATTCATACTAATGTCACAAAACTCAAATATGAATGGAGTCCATGCAGTGGTGTCATTAGAAAATGGGTTGATAGCGCTCCAACAGCCCTTCCTCTTTTACATGAGTTTCTCAATAAAGGCCTCAGAGTTTGGATTTTCAGGTTAAATATTCATTCTCACTTTTCTTTTTGTTATTGGATACAAAAATCAACGTCATCAAATTAATACCGGTTACTTTTTGTTTATATTATACAGCGGTCATACAAATGGAAGGGTTCCTGTTACTTTGACTAAGTATTCGATTAAGAAGATGAACCTTCCGGTTAAATCTGTTTGGTACCCTTGGTTAGCCTATGGAGATGTTGGTGGCTATACTGAAGTATAGTAGGGAGGCCTAGCATTTATTACAGTGAGAGATGCATGACATCAAGTGCAAGTAGTATGATTTCTTTCTCTATTTAACTTTGTCTACCTTCCATTTTCTATATATTTTCTATTTCTGTCTGTCTTATGCTGTAATAATTTTTCATTGAAAATTTGACTCATCTCTATAGGATGGGAAGCACACGTTTGTCAGTGCCAGCACCTTATCGGTGAAGACTTTGATAGATGTGTCGGCTGAATCAAATAATTGCAGCAAGCTACAAGGTGAATCCAACAGTACCCTGTTGCAAATGTCCATTCTATTGTTTTTATTTTCTAATGGAATTCTGTGCTGATTCATCACATTATCCGGCGGTGGAAATAGTGATGCCATGTATTTTGAAGATTCGAAGTAAAGCCAATTTGGTAACTCTTTGCGTGGCTGATTGCTATAGCTTGATCAAGTGGAGCCAATTTAGTGCTTCACACTTTTTTCTCAACGTTCTATTTATCATATATCCCTTTCACTTGTGCTACTCCCACCTAACATGTAAAAGGAAGCCATACATCTACTTCTGAATCAGGGTCAGAAGCTGAAGATATAGCTTATCCAAAAGCAAGGAAGGGTTATTCAATAAAGGAAGGACATGCTTTTAGTTGATTAAGAATAGAGAGTGAGCAGCAAGATCTAGATCTACCTATATCAAAGGGCTATTCAATAAAGAATAGAGAGTCACCAGCAAGAATATTGTAATGTCGTTTCTGCTTCAGCTTCTAGATGAACAAGATGGTACTGAGTAGGAGTACTTATTAGGTTTAATTGTTTTATAACTCTCTGAATTGTTTGAATATTTTTAAAAAGTTCCTTGAGCTAAAGAATATATAATTTTGCTCTATTCAATGATTTGTTTGCTAGAATCTATTTTCTTCTCCACCTAGAGCTACTACTTCCCATCACATGATCAGAATTTTCAAAGATAAAGTGTGGATATATAAGGCAGAATTATACAAGGCAGAATTATATATTTTTAATTGCTCTATTCAATATATTTTTTAAAAAGGGACATAAGATTAATAAACTAACTACATTACTTATGTGTTCTATATTGTTTTCTCTTTTGACTAGGGGTGGAAATAGGCTGGGCCGAGCTAGGCTTTGCGAAGCCTAAGCCTGGCCTGTCAAAAAAACAGAAGCCAAAGCCTGGCCTGTGGCCTGTCGTAGGCTTATTTTTTAGGCCTGAGCCTGGCCTTTTCGAAGGCCTGGTTAGCCTGTTAGCCTATATAAAAGTCTATTTATTTTAGACATATGTATATAAACAATTAAAATAATTTTTAAATAGACTAACTAACTAAAAGATCAAGAGACTAAAAGTTTGTTTGCATTGAATTATTTTAACTTACCTCTTAGCATAATTTTTACAAGACTATTTGTTTAAGAGAACTTATGAAAACAATGTTCATCATGTTTTCATCTTATTTTTACAAGTTCTTCAAGATAACCAAATTTTATTTATGTATTTTAATTCAAAGTATAAAACATAACATAATGTAATAAAAAAAAGTATTCATATTTATTTAAATAGGCCGCCCTGATAGGCTTAAAAGGCTTCTTTTAGGGCCTGAAGCCTAGCTTTTTTAACTAAATAGACTTATAAAAAAGCCTAGGCCTTTTCTATTTAAAAATAATGTGTGGCCTGGCCTGAGCCTATATAGGCTAGCCTGTAGGCCCCTGTTATCGGCCTGGCCTATTTCTACCCCTACTTTTTACCCAAATTAAAGCACTCCTCTAACAAAAACAAACAAAAAATATCTCTAGCCACATTCTTACTTTTCTATATAAATTTAAGTTTAAATATTAAATTAATAATTTTTATATTAATTCAAAACAATTAAAATAATTTTAAAAAATTAAATCTAAATTAAATTAAACCATTCAAATAGACTATTTTTTGATGATATTATTTAATTACACTTAATTATTTTTAATTTACAATTAAGTAAATTATTTCATATTTTGCATTTATATTTAAAATTTTATATTTGCATTTCTTAAAATTTTATTTTTCTTCTTTAACTCACATGTCCTTTTTTATATGGTTCTTCAATACATTCAGTTTTTATGATTATTTACTCTAAAACAATTACTATTCAATTGATCAAATTACCTATTACACACAAAATTAGCACATGAATACAATAATAAAATGTTTAAACTTACGGGCCACTTTCAATACAATGCCTATTTTATTTTAATCAACAATGACTTTTATTTGAAAACTAAAGTCTTTATTTTCAAATTTCAAAACGATTCCTATGGATATTCAGTTTTCAAAGAATTGAGAGTATAACAAAGCAATCGATAAAAATCCTAACGTTTATTTTAGTAAAACGATTCCTTTTGATTATGTCCATTGTTCATAGTTCCTTTTATTTATATTATTCATATCATTCAAAAAATTCACCAAAAATTATTGTCATTTCACTTCAAAATCATTTACAAATAAAAAAAACAATTATGTAAGTAACACTATAACATACCACTTTATTTACTTTTCAATAAGCAGAAGTCAATTGTTTGTCTCTTATTTGTCCAATTTAATTTTTCCCTCTTTTCCTCCATAACATTTTTAGCTATTTCTCATCACTTTCCCCAACACAATTTTCTCTCTATGCTCTTTTCTTTCAAATTTTGCATTTATAGCAAAAAAATTATATTTGTATTGGTTAAATTTTTTTTTTCAACTTACATATTCTTACATGTTATTAGGCTGTAGTTTACGGATCACTATCAACAAAATATATATTTTATTTATTTTTTCAAATGTTAAAAATATTTTTATTCCCTTTCTATCTCATGGGTCAATTTTTTCTTTGTATAATTTTTTAATATTAAGTAATTCATTTCAAATTTATTTGTATTAAAATAATTTTATACCATATCAATTGCATGATAGTATAATGTATTTTTTTTAATTTTAATAACATTAAAAATATATTTATCTCACGCGTTACTAACAAGTAAATATTTATTTTCGTTTAATCAATCATTATATTTATATAAAAGACAAAATCATTATTTTAAATATTAATTTTGTCTCCATCTCACAGTTATATTTTTTCTTCTTTGTGTATGATTATTTAATATAATTAAATCTATATGATTACTCTTCATTTTAAAAAAAAATGTTCATTTTAAAAAAGATAAATCATTTCAAATTTTACATTTGTATTTAGTATTATCTAAATATTGTGACATTAAGGCTCATTCATGTTTTATCACAATAACAAATATTTTATTATTTTTTATTTCATACTTATTATTTTAGTTATTTACACAATATCATAATTAAATTACTCGTGCGGGAGCACGGGTCTCTTACTAGTTTTTATTTAAAAAATGTACCCATCATAAAGTTGCGTAATAACATTTAATTATTTATTAAATATTACAATTGTTTGTTAATTTTCAAAGCATTTTATTCTAGAGGTAACCTTATCCAACTTTTTGAGTTGAATAGATAAAAATTCACCTTTTAAAAATGGACTTTGAAACCGGCCACATAATTAATTAACAAGTCGACTTGCTTACGAAGTCACTCTCATTATGAACTGCAAACTAGAGTGTTCTCTTTAAAATGTTTTGTATTAAGAAATTTGTGTAAGGAGACTATCAACCATAACACTTTTAAAATAAAACAATTCATGTAGGATTATTATTGCATTTTGTACACAGTGAGTCTAGAAATACATATTTTATGGTCACTCTAAATAATTTCTCAATCAAATAGAAATTTAAATATTTTTCTAAAAAAATTTAATAATGATCTTTGACTATAAATAATTTCTCAAACTAAAAAGAGAGAAGTTGACACTTTGACAATTCAAAGATGCAGAGTAAAGAAAATGGGGTATGGAAAACTCAAAAGTAGTTTTTTGTGTGTTATAGAATGAAACATGTGCATTCCTTATGTAATGATAGTCTAAGTGGTAAATCTGATAGTTTGTGGATCAGATGGATCCACTGCTATTATACTAAGCACCAAGACATTCTAACCATGACTACCAGAAAGTCCAGCTCTTGGATCATGAAGAAGATGTTGAAAATCAAGGGTGATATTGGGCAACTTCTGGAGTGGAAAACCATGCTAGCTAGCAAGAAATTCCACACAAAGGTTGTTTACCTTGCCCTTCTAGGAGACAACCACAATGTGTTTTGGAGATCAGTGATGTATGGGAACATGGCAAGGCCTAAAGCAATGCACACTCTATGGATGGCGTGCCACTCTGAACTAGCAATAAATGAGATACTGATGCAATTTGGGTTACTGTCTAGCAATGACTGTTATTCTTGCAGGTTACTGGATACTCTAGAGCATTTATTTTTCGTCTGCTACACAATGCGGGATGTTTGGAAACACATTTTAAGATAGAT
The DNA here is from genome assembly GCF_029867415.1 of Vicia villosa. NCBI lineage: Eukaryota > Viridiplantae > Streptophyta > Magnoliopsida > Fabales > Fabaceae > Vicia > Vicia villosa. Next base: position 95,354,967 of record NC_081186.1, on the reverse strand, counting down.
TAGTGATCCCCACAACCCAAAAGGCTGGAATAAGGAGATTCTTTGGATTGTTTCAATCTGTAAGAAGAAGGGGTGGAGAAATCGTGTTCTTTAGTGTGCTTTCACGGAGACATTTCATGAATGCTGGCTGTATAGGAACCATGTGTGTTTTGGCAAACAAATGCAGCAACAAGGAGTCGTTCGTAGGATTATGGATGTTGTTGTGTTTAGGTGTTGGGTTAACCCTAAACTTAGAGACCATATAGGTTGCCTGCTTCTGCCTTGATGGTTGTTGTTTTGCCTTTATGGTTGTTGTTTGTAGCTTTGTGCCTTAGCTAGTTGGATCCTATGGATCACTTGCGTGTATTGAGTTTTTGAATTGATCAGGACTTTATAAGTCTATCGGGATACTAACTGCAAGTATATAGTCTAGTCGTCTTAGTTTTAAAAGATATTGAACCTACAGAGACTGAGGATCAACATAGTACGATCTTATGTTACTAATGTTAGCTAAAGCTATCGGGTTGTTGGTTTTGGGGAAACGGAAACTAAATATGATTTTAATAATATGCTAAGAGTACTAGTATGCAACAGTCAAACGTTCAGGTTCAATAAATTATCAGTATAAATTAAGTATAGAAACGCTTTTTAGAATACGGTATTTGAATTAAAACCCCTCTTTTCACACTCTCGTGTTTATTGATTTAGATTATAAAATCAACCTTAAAGTTTGCTCTCGCTAAATCATTTAACAACTAAAATCATTTTTTGAAAATCAAATAAAATATAATCAACTCTAAAGCGCTCTCACTGTATTTAGAGTTGATGTTTTGATATCTACTATCCAGTATAAGACCTCAAACTCTCGTTGTATTGATTTTAAACCTTAATTTGTGATTTACTTATGTAACAAAACAATTTAGTATTGATTTTAGAAACCAAAACCAAAATTACGTTTAATTAATTTTTAAACCGAATTATTATCGAACATGTCGGTTCAGTGACATTACATACCAGCGCGAGGGAATTAGCTAGACATACTTCTTAATACAAACAAACATAAACATAAACAGTAATGGAATATAAATTTAGACATGGAAATTAAGTAAGATAATATTGAAAGTATATAAACTGAAAACCTGGAAATCAAAGATGTACATCAATAATTCTTCGAGTACCACATGAACGAGGTTCTTCGATTACAATTGAATGCCAAAAATAGTAACTAGTCTAAAGTGTAATAATCCCTCAATGCAAAGAATCATTGCTTTGAATGGTAATTTGAAAACTGGAAATTAAATGTTGCAAGGAATTTGAAGTAATAATCTAGCAGAGAAGACAAAAACAAAACAATGACAGAAGAGAAGAGAGCTTTCTTTTTGCAACTGCCAACATATATATATTGCTCCCCTTGAGTGACCTAAGTCTCCCCCCAAATATAGGTGTTACACTCCGAAATTTGTCCTCTTCATCTGTGCTATAAGTTATGAAAGACTTTTATTTCGTCTCTAAAAAATCAAAGAAAAATTATAAAGAGTGTCTAATACACGGTGTCTGCAATCGTTAATTCAACTGAGATCCGTTAGATTTCATGTCAAGGTGTTCTTAGGTGTTTCAACTCCTGCCTTCTTCGAGTTTTCCTTAAGGCGTGGTGGTGGTTATGTTGGATTGATGTTCAAATGTGAATCATGGCGTAAAGGAATAAGGTGGTGATTAAGGAAATTGTTTGTTCTCTCATTTGCTTATGACTTGTTGCTTATAATGCGAGTTCATTTGAGACCAAAGCTAGGGGTTCGTTAAGAATGCAAGTTGATTTGGGTTTGAAGTTGACTAAGTGATTCCATGAATTCAAATTTGTATTTGAGGTTAATTGATCGGATTCAAGTTCTCAAGCATGATTTGTCAATGGTTTGTTTAAACTTGTTAATAAAAGGAAGGTTCTTTCATATGTTTTGGCACACAACCCTTTGAACGTGATTTGCATAATATAGGGTGCGAACTAGAAATATATTTCCGATTTTGAGAGACATTTTAAGAAATTCGTGTTGTGCATAAGAAGGTTATGAGATGGAATAAAAATTCTCTTTTATTATATTTGATATGATACAACTGATGCAATCAACGTTATATCTTGCGCGGATAAATTTCATATGCAACATTTTCAAAAATTTCATCTTCATTATTAATTGTTCTTCATTCAATTTTTCTTGTAACAAATAGATTAAATCTTTTCCTTTTGAATTTATTTTTTTTCATTTAATTTTCTAGTAACAAATAGATTTAATAAATGATTTTTTCCATAAAAGAACCTCTTTAAATTTAAATAAATAAAAATTATAGAACAAATTGCCCCCTATACAAAGATGACGTGGACGCTAGATCTTGAGATATATTCTCGAAATCATCAAACAGAGCATCCATGTCTCTCCTCTTCATCGCCAGAGGAGCACATACAGCAGGATCCCGAGGAATGGTCTAGGTAAACCCTAACTGACACATCACCCGCTCAGGCATATAAGGAGTAGTCTCGCGAGTCCCACATGCCAACATACCTTAAACAAAGAAACCTCATCAAATGGTATCGTCTCACGGTGGTTAGCGTAGGCACTGAAGTGAATGTCCTCATGCACAATCTGGTCCAAGTAAACCCGGAACAATAGTATTGCCTGGTTCCCTCTGAGAGGCTCGTATGCACAGGCACTCGGCATATCCTCAGTATAACCCTTAGCAAGTGACCATCCTGAAATGCGGGGGAAGTGTTGTAGGATCCATCCTTGAAATAACAAAATTAAACCAGTTAGTTTCAGAATCCGAATAGTTAACAAAGGCCGGTAAGAGATATAATTTATACCGTCATGAGTGACATGCTGCCAGTCATCTGCCTCGTATTCCACTTAATCCCCTCATCCAACATGCTATACAAATAAACCAAGCAGGCAGTCCCCCAGTTCCACCCATTGATCGCCTCAAAATCACCAAAGTACCTAAGGTACATGATGTTAGTGTAAGTGGCTCTGCTCCATAAATATTTGTGTGCCAACAAGATACAAGATGTATGCTCTCATGGCATACCCCCTGTGAAGGGTAACCTGCTCGGCATCACCATCAGCTGCTGTAGCACACGCAAGCTCATCCCTAAAAACCTCCGCCAAGTAGTTATACCTCACATGGAAACCACGTGTCTTATCAACCTCCTTCATGGCGCTATCTAGGGTAACTCTCAGCCTCTCAACGAACAAAGTAATGGCCTCATCTTTGTCCAACTTTTGGTGATCCAGAAAGGCCTCTCTGACCGACAGGTGAAGCAGACACGCGACGTCATCGAGTGTGATTGTCATCTCACCATTTGGTAGATGAAACATCGACTTCTCATGGTGCCACCTCTCAACAAAAGCGTTGATCATCCCCCAGTTGACCACGCTATTAGTAGTGGTTGTTGCTTGCTTGATTCCGTTAGATGTTATATTTATCCAATGTTTGATGATTTGTGTAGATTGTTTGAGAAAAAAATTGATTGTGAGAGAAGGGTTGAAAGGAGAGTTTGAGAGAGTTTATTACGTTTGTTTTTGAAATAAGTTGCTGTTATAGGAGGGGAAAAGTTTCTGGCGCCCTTAAGTGCGTCCAGGAATCGGAAATATACATGCAGTTTAGAATCAGAGTTATACTTCTGGTTTACACCCAACCCTTTCAACGTGATTTGCATAATATAAGGTGCGAACCAGAAATATATTTCCGATTTTGAGAGACATTTTAGGAAATTCGTGTGGTGCGGAAGAAGGTTATGAGATAGAATAAAAAATTGTCTTTTATTATATTTGATATGATACAACTGGTGCAATCAACGTTATATGAATGTCCCGGCGGGATAAATTTCATATACAACAAATTCAAAAATTTCATTTTCACTATTAATTATTGTTCTTCATTCAATTTTTCTTGTAACAAAATAGATTAAATCGTCTCACTCTCACTGTAAGAATTATTCAAAATCGTTACTCTTTCCTTTACCTATTACTATCATCTTCCATTCTTTAGGTTTTCATAACTGTGATTATTTGTTAGGGCACTTCACTATTCATGCTTAGATTAATGCTTTCACATCCATTCCTTAGGTTTTCATAACTGTGATTATTTGTTAGGGCACTTCACTATTCATGCTTAGATTACAGGCTTAGATTAACACATAATATTGTTGAATGCAAAAAAAAAAAATGAAGAAAATTGAAATTTGAAAATGTACCTTCCAGAACTGAAATTGAATTACTTTTACAATTTTACTCATACATGATATTTACACTTGTTCTTGAATATGTAGTTCTGTGATGACTATGCTCAACAAAAAGGCCAATCAAAATGATCAAATCAGCGACTTACCAAGTAATGTCATCGATGCCATCCTAGCAAACTTGGAAATCAAAGACCAAATTAGGACTAGTATTTTATCTAAAAAGTGGAGGTATATGTGGACTTCAGCCCCACAACTTTGTTTTGACATAGATTTTTTTAGAAGTTTTAGGCATCTTGATGATGCTAACCCTGTAATTTCTAAAACCGTCACGAATATTCTTATGGGTCACAGTGGGCCAATACACAAGTTTACTCTTTTCATACCATTTGACTCCCCCTTTTTTGATATCGAAGTGGAATACCTCAATACGTGGATTCCGATTTTGTCAAGGAAGGGCATTAAATATCTTAACTTTGTGAACGTCAACTCAGTTCCTGATGAAATCCCATATATTATCTTCTCTTGTAAGGAATTGACTTACTTAAGATTTGGCGGATTTAACATGTTAATTCCACCTGATTTCTGCGGCTTTAAAAAATTGCTTGAACTTCACTTAGATATGCTAGTTTTCGAGCCCGGTGCACTTGAGACTCTTGCGTCTGGTTGTCCCTTTCTTGAAAAGCTCATAATTGAATCATGTCATGGTTTTGAGCATCTTGATATTTCTTCTCCTACTCTCAAAGTCTTAAAGATAGTATTAGGAGATGATATGAAGTCAATTTCTCTCGAGAAATCAAAGAATTTGGTCGATTTTACACTTGATGTTAATGGTATCAGGGTATATGGTTTGATCAAAAGCTTGCCAAAAATCAAGAGGTTTTCTGTTGAAAGAAGTTTCTATAACAAGGAGGAGAAGGTTAGAAAACATCACTGATTGTATTATTTTCATTATTGTTCAGTTGGTAAATTCGATCTGAAATTGAGAAGAGCATGACATTTAGTTGACATATGGTCTTGTTCAAATATATGCTTTTTATATTTTATTGTTCTTATTGCCATATCTATCTAGTTTGGCCTTATGGGTAGATATTTTTAAGACTGTATACTATTTTATTGGATACATTTATATGAGAAGTAATGTTGAATTTTGATTGATGGTCCAATCCAATATTTATAATCAAAACTGTGTTAATGCTAATTCAAAGTGTTGTACAGATAATCTCATAGATTTTTTGTTTGTATGCATAGTATCCATATGCAGATATTATTCCTCCCACACTGCTAGCAAGGTCATTCAACTCTTTAGAGTATCTGAAATTGGGTGACATGAATTTGAATGATAAAGGAGAACTTTTGTATGTTGTTAGTATTCTCGAAAGTTCTCCTAGGTTGATTGAATTTGCTTTATACCAGGTGAATATGAAAACCTAAGCTACTTAAGCTTGTTTCTGATTGTTGTATATTGACTCTTAAATTATTGTTGTATTTTGACTTTTTAATTTTATACTCCAGCCTTGCAACAAAGATGATACCTCACAAGTGTCAGACCATTCTGAAGAGTTACAAGAATGTTGCTGCTGGCTTAGACTTCAGATAGTGGATATCTACGTCGCAGGTTGCCCTCAGCAAGCAATGAGTTTGGCACAGTTCATACTTGTAAATTCTCCTGTGTTAGAGACTCTTACTTTTAATTATTGTTATGAGGAATTAGATGCACCTAAGCTGTTAAAAATTTCACAAGGCTTGTTATTGATGGAACGAGAATCGCCAAGAGCACAGGTTGAGTTCAATCATTCTACCTTCTAACTATTTCTGTAATTAGATGAAAAGATTGGCTGCACATTGGACCACAGTTTAATTTATTTATTTTCAATCTATTTGGTATTATGTGGCCATTGTTTGTAATATTTTTGTGAAAATCAGTAGGTTCCTTAACTTTCTGTTCTGGTTGTTTGTTGTCTGAGAGTAGATTTCTGGATGATAAATTGTGAAACATTTTAATTAGGGGATTAGTTATATTTTCAATTTTCTTTTGATTTAATTGGCGTGGTCCTTGAATTAGTTAGTATCAATCGTTAGAGTTTTTTCTTCTTTCATTTGAATTATTTAATTATTTTCTTCTTTCTTTTGATTTATTAGAATTTGATAAGTTATTGGATCCTATATATATTTCAAATAGAGGATTTCTTGAGCTAGTTCATACATGTAACACTTGATAATTTTAGAAATATAAAAAAAAAAAAAACTACTGCAAGGATAATGAAGCATTAATTAGAAACTTGATGACACAAATTGATCAACAATTTATAAAGTTGCTTACAAGCAACTATGAAGGCAATGTACTTGATAACCTTAAGGCTATTTTTGAGAGTTGGGAAGGGAAGGGAAGGGAAGGGAAGGGAAGGGAAGGGAAGGGAAGGGAAGGCGTTGTAAAATAGGAAGAATTGGGTGAAAAGAAGAAAAGGATTTTGGGTGTGAGGGTTTTGGAGGATTTGATTTTATTCATAACACCAAAAACCCCATAAAATGGGGGAACTCAAAAATTATATTGAAGGAGGGTTTTAAAGGGATTTGGAGGGCTTAATAAATTTTCCAAATATCTTTTAGATTGTTATACTATTTTGAAAATTAAAATTTTTGTAACAATAATGACTCTTAATCATTCTACACAAAATCATTTTTTCAAAAAATGTCAAATATTTTTTTATATTTTTTTAAAAATTCGATTTGGAAAGTCTTCCCCTTCTCTCCCCTCCAAACTCCCAAACATAGCCTAAAGGGTTCGTATGAACAAAGGATTCTTAAAGTTGAAAGCATATCAGAGAATCAACTTGTTGATACACTATAAAGAGAATAATCAATTCCCAATAAAGCATAACAACATTGTTTTTACACCATAATTTTGAAAAATTTCTGACGATACCGAAAATTTATGCGTGATACTGGAATTTTCACCAAAACAAGATTTCCGGTAGATTTGATAAATTTTCCGGTATTTTGTACCGCATATTTCATAATTTTCGGTATCGCCTACTGTAAATTACAAAATATCCGATATTTTCGCCCGAAAATTTCGGAATCCCCGGTATTTTCATTTGATGCTGATATCGGGAATTACAAAAATTCCAGTACTCTAGGAAAACCACCATTAGTACACACTGATGGCTCAGTAGATGCAACAATCGTGGTGTCTGTATCAGCACGGGACACCACATCCACTCCCTCCTGGACCGGCACCTGAACATGCTCTTGCACCAACTCCTGAACCAACTCCAATATCGGCTCCTACACCACCTCATGCACCACCTCCTGTACCTGCTCCTGCACCTGCACCACCTCATGCACCACCTCCTGTACCTGCTCCTGCACCTGCACCACCTCCGGCATCTGCTCCTCAACTATCCGCTCCTCAGCAACTGGCTCCTGAACCACCGGCTCTAGTACAACTACCTGTTCCACTGTAGGAACAGGAGGTTGACCATCCACAATTGTCGTAGGAGCTCTAGCAGTCCGTCGACGAGGTGCACGAAACCCCGACACGACCTGCTCAGCCATATGTTTCCGGTGAGAACCGGTCGGACGACGGCGATCACCCTGCGCCTCTGAGGCCTGTGCCTCATCAGTTGCTCGAACCACGTCATCTGCTCGATCATTAGTCCTGTTGGAAATATAATTTTCTCTGCCTTTAGTCCTCACTGCAGGCAAAGTTAAAAATCATTAAAAACTTAGCATTTTTTTGAATTTGTAATTTGGCTTTGCCCTCAGAGAAGAACAAAAAAAAGGATCGAATCAGCGAGTTACCAGCCATTGCTATAGATGGTATCCTAACAAATATGAAAGTGACAGAGCAAGTCAGAACTACTATTTTAGAAAGAAATTGGAGGTACAAGTGGACTTCAGCCACAAAGATTTGTTTTGATGATCAATTTTATCAAAGATTTATGCGTTTTCCTTACACTGATATTCATAAAGTAATCACCGATGTGCTTAACCAACACAATAGACCGATATATCAGTTTTCTTTGCGCATATTTGAAGCGTTGGATTTCGGTATCAACAAGGAGAATCTCAAAATATGGATTCCCCTCATGTCAAGGAACATAAAATACCTTGGGATTTTGTCTCAGTCTAAGGATAAAGATGAATTACCCCATATTGTCTTCTCTTGTAAAGAGTTAACATACTTCAAGTTTAGTTCTTTTAATCTCTCAATTCCACATCATTTCCAAGGCTTTAAAAAACTTATAGAACTTCACTTAGATTCTATTGAAGTTGAGTCGAGAGCACTAGAGAGTTTTATGTCGGCTTGTCCGTTTCTAGAAAAGCTCATCGTTGATGGATGTAGTAGCAGCGATGATCTTGTTATATCTTCTACTTTCCTCAAAGTATTTGTTCTGAAACTGATCCAAACAAAGACAATTTGTCTTAAAAAGCAAATAATCTGATCGAGTTTGCACTCACGACATCTGAGAGCAGATGTCTTATCAAGAGTTTGCCAAAAATGAGGAGGCTTTCTCTGTTTGGAACGAAAAATGTTAGAATACTTAAATAGCTTTATGTTTTATGGTAATATTTACAAGATAAGTGATGTTCAATTTTAATAGATAATGATCATTTATTGGTATACATAGTTTGACTACTTGCTTGATCCGATGCTGCAAACCAATTCATTCATCTCTTTAGTGGAACTGAAGTTGAGTAACCTAAATTTGAAGGAGAAAAGAGAACTTCTACACATGTTGCTCGTGTACTTAAAAGTGTGTCTAGCTTGGTTAAAGTTGACATACAGGTGAACATGAATGTACCTAAGAACTGCTTCTTAGCTTGTTTCTTATTCTTGCACTTACTTGACTCTAATTTTTATGTTTCAATCCATTCATAAGAGTTACAAAGATGATGATGGCACACAAATGATATATATTTCAAAGGTGTTGCAATGTTATAAATGTTGTCCAAACCTTCAGATAGTGGATATCAGCATCGGAGCTCGCTCTCTGAAGCATATATTGAGCTTGACAGAATTCATACTTGTTGAATGAATTTCACATGACAAATTTTCTGTTTTATAAAAAAAAAAAATTTTGGAAAATTTTTTATTCTGTTTTTTATATGTAATGCTAATAATTAAATTCTTTTTTTAAAATATAATATTAATAATACTATTCTGTTTTCATAAAATATTTATTTATATAGAAAAAACATAAACAAAATAAATTTGTAACATAATATTAAAATTTTCTGTTTAGAAACGTATATTATCTTGTTTTTAAAATATATTATTTATTTATATATAAAAAACAAAAAAAACAAACTATTAAAATAAACCTAAAAACATTAATTCACTATAATATAAACTAATTAACATTGATGCAGTAAAATATAATACAATCAAATCATAGAAATTCCATACACAAAATCATACTTCAACCAAATCATAAACTCTAACATAAACTCAAAAAACAAAAACTATAAAATAAAATCCTAAAAACATAAACTCTAACATTTTAACCAAATCACAAAAAATTCATACACAAAATCATATAAATTTTATCATGATATTTCAAAACTAACAACTAATTACGTTTAGATTAAAAAAGAGTTTGATGACAAAACGTTGAACCAACTATAAAATTGGGGCTTAGAGGTTTTGATTTTTGATAAAAATGAAAATTTTAAGAGATTTTGGGTGTATATAATGATGAACCCATAGCTAGTAAATGGGGAAGAGAGAATAAGTATTTGGAAAAATGAGATATAAAATGGATTGTGGAGAATGAAAGAGAAAAGTTGGTATATATAACAATGTTGCGAAGTCAAATTCACCCCGCAACATTTATTATCGTTGAGAGTTGTGAAGTGGCTCCCACCCCGCAACTTTTGTGTCAGTCAAAGTCTGCCCTGTGCTCAATGCCATCAGTAAGTTCATACATTGTCCTATCAACTTTTTGAAAAAACACTTGCAAAATGTTTTGCACCCCGCAACTTAAAGAGACGTTGGGACTTGCAGAGTTACTTTCACCCCGCAATGTCTCCCTTTGATAAAGTGTGAAACGGTCACCTACTACATCTGACAAACAATAAATTCCAACCTTTAATTTTCTCCCATTTTTTGAAACATAGTTGCGGGGTGAATAATACTTCACAACGTTATTTTAAAAAAAAAATCAAATTTCACCTATCAGTTACGAGAGGGAAAATCTTTTTCTTTTATTTTATAAAAAAAAATTGTGTTGCGAGGTGAAAATCACCCAGCAAGTACATTATCTTGCTAGGTGCTTTTCACCTGGCAAAATGAATGTTTTCTTGTAGTGATATGTTGCTCGTGTACTCAAAAGTGTGCATAGCTTGGTTAAAGTTGACATACAGTTGAACATGAATGTACCTAAGAACTGCTTCTTAGCTTGTTTCTTATTCTTGTACTTACCTGACTCTAATTTTTATGTTTCAGTCCATTCATAAGAGTTACAATGATGATCATGGCACACAAATAATAGATATTTCAAAGGTGTTGCAATGTTATAAATGTTGTCCAAACCTTCAGATAGTGGATATCAGCGCCAGAACTCCCTCTCTGAAGCATATATTAAGCTTCACACAATTCATACTTCCAAATTCTATATGGTTAAAAACTCTTACTTTTACTTGTTGTGAGATATTAGATGCACTTGTACTTATTGTCAGAAATTAGATGCACTTGTACTGTTCAATATTTCAAAGTAGGTGTTGTCGATGGAAAGATGATAATCAACTGCGCTTGTGAAGGTCCTTTGTGCTACCTATATATATAAAAAAAAATAGTAATGACCTTGTTGTAATGTAGCCAAATGGTACTACATTGTGTTTAACCTGGGTGTATAGTTTGATTTAATTATTGCGGGGTGGACCAATTACCTCGCAAAAACGTTAGTCGCAACTTTTTTCCAGATGAAAAACACCCTGCAATGTTGCCATGTGAAAATCACTTCGCAATTTTGGCATGTGAAATTCATTCTGCAGCGCACTTTCCGAACATAAAACAGAACATGGTGCAATGAGAGCAGTGTCAGAGCAGAGGAGCAGAGCAGGTCGAGCGGGGTGAAATTCAACGGACAAATTTAAATATCCGAAAATTTGCTGAATGAATTTTACCTGACAAATACTCTGTTTTATTAAAAAAAATGGAAAATTTTTTATTCTGTTTTTTATATATAGTGCTAATAATTAAAATTCTTTTTTAAAAATATAATATTAATAATACTATTTTGTTTTCATAAAACATTTATTTATATATAAAAAACATAAACAAAATAAGTTTTTTACATAATATTAAAATTTTCTGTTTAGAAACGTATATTATCTTGTTTTTAAAATATATTATTTATTTATATATAAAAAACAGAAGAAAAAACAAACTATTAACATAGACCTAAAAAAATTAATTCAGTATAATATAAACTAATTTAACATTGATGCAATATAATTTAATATAATCAAGTCTTACCAATTTCATACACAAAATCATACTTAACCAAATCATAAACTCTAACATAAACCCTAAAAACATAAACTGCAACATAAAATCTTAAAAACATAAACTCTAACATTTCAACCAAATCACAAAATTCATACACAAAATCATATAGATTTTATCATGATATTTCAAAACTAACAGCTAATTTTGTTTAGATGTGAACGTTAAAAATGGGTTTGATGACAAAATGTTGAACCGGCTATAAAATTGGGGCTTGGAAGTTTTTTTTTGTTGATAAAATTGAAAATTCTAAGAGATTTTGGGTGTATATAATGATGAAACCGTAGCTAATAAATGGGGAAGAGGGAATGGGTATTTGGAAAACTGAGATATAAAATTTTAAGAGATTTTGGGTGTATACAATGATGAACCTGTAGCTAGTAAGTGGGGAAGAGAGAATGGGTATTTGGAAAACTGAGTTATAAAATGGAGTATGGAGAATGAAAGAGAAAAACTAGTATTTATAATAATGTTGCGAAGTCAAATTCACCCCGCAACATTTATTATCGTTGAGAGTTGTGAAGTGGCTCCCACCCCGCAACTTCTGTGTCAGTTAAAGCCTGCCCGGTGCTTAATGCCATCAGTAAAGTTCATACATTGTCCTATCAACTTTTTGAAAAAACACTTGTGAAGCTTTTTTCACCCCGCAACTTATAGAAACATAAGGACTTGCTGCGTGACTTTCACCCTGCAAAGCATGCCTTTGAAAACTGTCAAACGGTCTCCTACCACATCTGACACACAATAGATTCCAACCTTTAATTTCCTCCCATTATTTTGAAACATAGTTGCGGGGTGAATAATACTTCGCAACGTCATTTTCAAAAAAAAAAAAAAAATTCACCCATCAGTTACGAGAGGGAAAATATTTTTCTTTTCTTTTATAAAAAAATTGTGTTGCGCGGTGAAAATCACCCCGCAAGTACATTATCTTGCTAGGTGCTTTTCACCTGGCAAACTCACATGGCAAAATCAATATTTTCTTGTAGTGACATGTTGCTCGTGTACTCAAAAGTGTGCCTAGCTTGGTTAAAGTTGACATACAGTTGAACATGAATGTACCTAAGAACTGCTTCTTAGCTTGTTTCTTATTCTTGTACTTACTTGACTCTAATTTTTATATTTCAGTACATTCATAATAGTTACAAAGATGACGATGGCACACAAATGATAGATATTTCAAAGGTGTTGCAATGTTATAAATGTTGTCCAAACCTTAAGATAGTGGATATCAGCGCCAAAGCTCGCTCTCTGAAGCATATATTAAGCTTGACACAATTATACTTGCAAATTCTATGCGGTTAAAAACTCTTACTTTTACTTGTTGTGAGAAATTAGATGCACTTGTACTGTTCAATATTTCAAAGGAGGATCACCAACTGCGCTTGTGAAGGTCCTTTGTGCCAGCTATGCCTAAAAAAAGATAGTAATGACCTTGTAGTAATGTAGCCAAATGGTACTACATTGTGGTTAACTGGGTGTATTGTTTGATGTAATTATTGCGGGGTGGACCAATTACCTTGCAAAAAAGTTAGTCGCAACTTTTTGCCAATTGAAAAACACCCCGCGTGAAAATTACTTTGCAAGCGCACTTTCCAAACATAAAACAGAACATGGTGCAGTGAAAGCAGTGTCAGAGCAGAGGAGCAGAGCAGGTGGAGCTGTGCAGATTTGACAAAAACTTGCAAGGTAAAATTCACCTGACAAATTTAAATATCCGAAAACTTGTTGAATGAATTTCACCTGGTAAATTTTCTGTTTTAAAAAAATATAAATTTTTTATTCTGTTTTTTATATGTAATGCTAATAATTAAATTCTTTTTTTAAAATATAATATTAATAATACTATTCTGGTTTCATAAAACATTTATTTATATAAAAAAACATAAATAAAATAAGTTTGTAACATAATATTAAAATTTTCTGTTTAGAAACGTATATTATCTTGTTTTTAAAATATATAAAAACAGAAAAAAAACAACAACCTATTAACATAAACCTAAAAACATTAATTCAGTATAATATAAACTAATTTAACATTGATCCAGTAAAATATAATACAATCAAATCATAGAAATTTCATATGCAAAATCATACTTCAACCAAATCATAAACTCTAAAAACATAAACCGTAACATAAAATCCTAAAAACATAAACTCTAACATTTCAACCAAATCACAAAAAATTCATACACAAAATCATATAAATTTTATCATGATATTTCAAAACTAACAACTAATTTCGTTTAGATTAAAAATGGGTTTGATGACAAAACATTGAACCAGCTATAAAATTGGGACTTATAGGTTTTTATTTTTGATAAAAATGAAAATTCTAAGAGATTTTGGGTGTATATAATGATGAACCTGTAGCTATTAAGTGAGGAAGAGATAATGTGTATTTGGAAAATTGAGATATAAAATAGTGTGGAGAACGAAAGAGAAAAGCCGGTATTTATAACAATGTTGCGAAGTCAAATTTACCCTTTATTATCGTTGAGAGTTGTGAAGTGACTCCCACCCCGCAACTTTTGTGTCAATTAAAGTCTGCATTGTGCTCAGTGCCATCAGTAAAGTTCATACATTGTCCTATTAACTTTTTGAAAAAATACTTGTGAAATGTTTTGCACCCTGCAACTTAAAGAGTCGTTGGGACTTGCGGCGTTACTTTCACCCCGCAATATTTGCCGTTGAAAAAATGTCAAACGATCACCTACACATTTGACACACAATAAATTCCAACATTTAATTTCCCCCCATTATTTTTGAAACATAGTTGCGGGGTGAATAATACTTCACAACGTTATTTTTAAGCAAAATCAAATTTCACCCATCAGTTACGAGAGGGAAAATCTTTTTCTTTTTTTATATAAAAAAAATTGTGTTGCACCCAGCAAGTACATTATCTTTCTAGGTGCTTTTCACCTAGCCAAATCAATGTTTTATTGTAGTGATATGTTGCTCGTGTACTCAAAAGTGTGCCTAGCTTGGTTAAAAATGACATACAGTTGAACATGAATGTACCTAAGAACTGCTTCTTAGCTTGTTTCTTATTCTTGTACTTACTTGACTCTAATTTTTATGTTTCAGTCCATTCGCAAGAGTTACAAAGATGATGATGCCACATAAATAATAGAAATTTCAAAGGTGTTGCAATGTTATAAATGTTGTTCAAACTTTCAGACAGTGGATATCAGTGCCAGAACTTGCTCTCTGAAGCATATATATTAAGCTTGACACAATTCATACTTGCAAATTCTATGCGGTTAAAAACTCTTACTTTTACTTGTTGTGAGAAATTAGATGCACTTGTACTTGTTGTGAGAAATTAGATGCAATTGTACCGTTCAATATTTCAAAGCAGGTGTTGTCGATGAAAAGAGGTGGATCAATTGCGCTTGTAAAGTACTTTTGTGCTACCTATGCATACAAAAGATAGTAATGAGCTTGTAGTAATGAAGTCAAATGGTACTACATTGTGCTTAAGCTAGGTGTATTGTTTGATTTAATTATTGCAGGGTGGGCCAATTACCTCGCAAAAACCTTAGTCGCAACTTTTTTCCAATAATACTATTATCTTTTCATAAAACATTTATTTATATATAAAAAACATAAACAAAATAAGTTTGTAACATAATATTAAAAAAAATTGTTTAGAAACGTATATTATCTTGTTTTTAAAATATATTATTTATTTATATATAAAAACAGAAAAGAAAAAAAAAACTATTAACATAAACCTAAAAACATTAATTCAGTATAATATAAACTAATTTAACATTGATGCAGTAAAATATAATACAATCAAATCATAGAAATTCCATACACAAAATCGTACTTCAACCAAATCATACACTCTAACATAAACCCTAAAAACATAAACTGTAACATAAAATCCTAAAAACATAAACTCTAACCTTTCAACCTAATCACAAAAAATTCATACACAAAATCATATAAATTTTATCATGATATTTCAAAACTAACAACTAATTTCGTTTAGATTAAAAATGAGTTTGATGACAAAACGTTGAACCAACTATAAAATTGGTGCTTGGAAGTTTTGATTTTTAATAAAAATGAAAATTTTAAGAGATTGTGGGTGTATATAATGATGAACCCGTAGCTGGTAAGTGGGGAAGAGAGAATGGGTATTTAGAAAACTGAGATATAAAATGGAGTGTGGAGAATGAAAGAGAAAAGCCTGTATTTATAACAATGTTGCGAAGTCAAATTCACCTTTTATTATCATTGAGAGTTGTGAAGTGGTTCCCACCCCGCAACTTTTGTGTCAGTCAAAGTCTGTCCTGTGCTCAGTGCCATCAGTAAAGTTCATACATTGTCATATCAACTTTTTGATAAAAACACTTGCGAAATGTTTTGCACCCTGCAACTTAAAGAGTCGTTGGGACTTGCGGCGTTACTTTCACCCCGCAATGTCTGCCTTTGAAAAAGTGTCAAACAGTCACCTATCACATCTGACACACAATAAATTCCAACATTTAATTTCCCCCCATTATTTTTGAAACATAGTTGCGGGGTGAATAATACTTCACAACGTTATTTTTAAGCAAAATCAAATTTCACCCATCAGTTACGAGAGGGAAAATCTTTTTCTTTTTTTATATAAAAAAAATTGTGTTGCACCCAGCAAGTACATTATCTTTCTAGGTGCTTTTCACCTAGCCAAATCAATGTTTTATTGTAGTGATATGTTGCTCGTGTACTCAAAAGTGTGCCTAGCTTGGTTAAAAATGACATACAGTTGAACATGAATGTACCTAAGAACTGCTTCTTAGCTTGTTTCTTATTCTTGTACTTACTTGACTCTAATTTTTATGTTTCAGTCCATTCGCAAGAGTTACAAAGATGATGATGCCACATAAATAATAGAAATTTCAAAGGTGTTGCAATGTTATAAATGTTGTTCAAACTTTCAGACAGTGGATATCAGTGCCAGAACTTGCTCTCTGAAGCATATATATTAAGCTTGACACAATTCATACTTGCAAATTCTATGCGGTTAAAAACTCTTACTTTTACTTGTTGTGAGAAATTAGATGCACTTGTACTTGTTGTGAGAAATTAGATGCAATTGTACCGTTCAATATTTCAAAGCAGGTGTTGTCGATGAAAAGAGGTGGATCAATTGCGCTTGTAAAGTACTTTTGTGCTACCTATGCATACAAAAGATAGTAATGAGCTTGTAGTAATGAAGTCAAATGGTACTACATTGTGCTTAAGCTAGGTGTATTGTTTGATTTAATTATTGCAGGGTGGGCCAATTACCTCGCAAAAACCTTAGTCGCAACTTTTTTCCAATAATACTATTATCTTTTCATAAAACATTTATTTATATATAAAAAACATAAACAAAATAAGTTTGTAACATAATATTAAAAAAAATTGTTTAGAAACGTATATTATCTTGTTTTTAAAATATATTATTTATTTATATATAAAAACAGAAAAGAAAAAAAAAACTATTAACATAAACCTAAAAACATTAATTCAGTATAATATAAACTAATTTAACATTGATGCAGTAAAATATAATACAATCAAATCATAGAAATTCCATACACAAAATCGTACTTCAACCAAATCATACACTCTAACATAAACCCTAAAAACATAAACTGTAACATAAAATCCTAAAAACATAAACTCTAACCTTTCAACCTAATCACAAAAAATTCATACACAAAATCATATAAATTTTATCATGATATTTCAAAACTAACAACTAATTTCGTTTAGATTAAAAATGAGTTTGATGACAAAACGTTGAACCAACTATAAAATTGGTGCTTGGAAGTTTTGATTTTTAATAAAAATGAAAATTTTAAGAGATTGTGGGTGTATATAATGATGAACCCGTAGCTGGTAAGTGGGGAAGAGAGAATGGGTATTTAGAAAACTGAGATATAAAATGGAGTGTGGAGAATGAAAGAGAAAAGCCTGTATTTATAACAATGTTGCGAAGTCAAATTCACCTTTTATTATCATTGAGAGTTGTGAAGTGGTTCCCACCCCGCAACTTTTGTGTCAGTCAAAGTCTGTCCTGTGCTCAGTGCCATCAGTAAAGTTCATACATTGTCATATCAACTTTTTGATAAAAACACTTGCGAAATGTTTTGCACCCCGCAACTTAAAGAGATGTTGGGACTTGCGGCGTTACTTTCACCCCGCAATGTCTGCCTTTGAAAAAGTGTCAAACAGTCACCTATCACATCTGACACACAATAAATTCCAATCTTTAATTTCCCCTCATTTTTTTGAAACATAGTGGCGGGGAGAATAACACTTCACAACGCTATTTAAATAAAAAAAACAAATTTCACCATTTAGTTACGAGAGGGAAAATCTTTTTCTTTTCTTTTATAAAAAAAAAATTGTGTTGCAAGGTGAAAATCACCCAGCAAGTACATTATCTTGCTAGGTGCTTTTCACCTGGCAAAATTAATGTTTTATTGTAGTGATATGTTGTTCGTGTTCTCAAATGTGTGCCTAGATTAGTTAGAGTTGACATACAGTTAAACATGAATGTACTTAAGGACTGTTTCTTAGCTTGTTTCCTATTCTTGTACTTACTTGACTCTAATTTTTATGTTTCAGTCCATTCATAAGAGTTACAAAGATGATGATGGCACACAAATAATAGATATTTCAAAGGTGTTGTAATGTTATAAATGTTGTCCAAACCTTCAGATAGTGGATATCAGCGCCAGAGCTCGCTGTCTGAAGCATATATTAAGCTTGACACAATTCATACTTGCATATTCTATGCGGTTAAAAACTCTTACTTTTACTTATTGTGAGAAATTAGATGCACTTGTATTGTTCAATATTTCAAAGTAGGTGTTGTCGATGAAAAGAGGATCACCAACTGCGCTTGTGAAGGTACTTTGTGCTACCTATGCATAAAAAAAATAGTAATGACCTTGTAGTAATATAGATGGTACTACATTAAGTTTAATCTGGGTGTATTGTTTGATTTAATTATTGCGGGATGGACCAATTACCTCGCAAAAATGTTAGTCGCAACTTTTTGCCATGTGAAAAACACCCCACAACGTTGCCAGGTGAATTTCACCCTGCAGCCCACTTTCCAAACCTAAAACCGAACATGGTGCAGTGAGAGCAATGTCAGAGTAGAGGCACAAATTTGATAGAAACTTGCGGGATGAAATTCACCTGACAAATTTAAATATCCGAAAACTTGCTGAATAAATTTCACCTGGGAAGTACTCTGTTTTATAAAAAAAGATTAGAAAATTTTTTATTCTGTTTTTTATATATAATGCTAATAATTAAATTCTTTTTTAAAAATATAATATTAATAATACTATTATGTTTTCATAAAACATTTATTTATATATAAAAAACATAAACAAAATAATTTTTTAACATAATATTAAAATTTTCTGTTTAGAAACGTATATTATCTTGTGTTTAAAATATAATATTTATTTATATATAAAAAACAGAAGAAAAAAAACAAACTATTAACATAGACCTAAAAACATTAATTCATTATAATATAAACTAATTTAACATTGATGCAGTATAATATAATACAATCAAATCATAAAAATTCCATACACAAAATCATACTTCAACCAAATCATAAACTCTAACATAAACCCTAAAAACATAAACTGTAACATAAAATCCTAAAAACATAAACTCTAACATTTCACCAAATCACAAAAATTTCATACACAAAATCATATAAATTTTATCATGATATTTTAAAACTAACAACTAATTTTGTTTAGATGTGTACGTTAAAAATGAGTTTTATGACAAATGTTGAACCAACTATAAAATTGTGGATTGGAGGTTTTGATTTTTGATAAAAATGAAAATTTTAAGAGATTTTGGGTGTATATAATGATGAACATGTAGCTAGTAAGTGGGGAAGAGAGAATGGATATTTGGAAAACTGAGATATAAAACGAAGTGTGGAGAATGAAAGAGAAAAGCTGATATTTATAACAATTTTGCGAAGTCAAATTCACCCCCACAACAATTATTATCGTTGAGAGTTGTGAAGTGACTTCCACCCCACAACATTTGTGTCAGTTAAAGTCTGCCCTGTGCTCAGTGCCATCAGTAAAGTTCATACATTGTCCTATCAACTTTTTGAAAAAACATTTGTGAAGTGTTTTGCACCCCGCAACTTAAAGAAACGTTGGGACTTGCGGCGTGACTTTCACCCCGCAATGTATGCCTTTGAAAAAGTGTTAAACGGTCACCTACCACATCTGACCCACAATAAATTCCAACCTTTAATGCATTCAAGATTGCAGCAAATACACCAGAAGAAGACTTAAACAAATTACCATTACCTACAACGAAAAAATGTCATAAGCAAATACGCCCAACGAGATCGCATAAATGAGTGTGGCTCCAGTCTTGATGTTGCTGTTGAGAACTGGAATATTAGTAGACCCCACACACCTGTGATCAAACAAAACTATCTATATGCAAATGCAACTCACCGGGAACCTGAACACTGCATTACTTCAACGAAATTTTGATTCTCCGAAACCAAATTCTCCGAGACCAATAACACTACTATTGGTCTCGGGGAATTTGTATGCCATTAGAATAATACAAATCCCATACATGATATACCACTCCCAAAAGCAAAAACAAAATAGGAGTTATAGCTTATCAAACCCTACACATCTCATATTCCCCAAATAGGAAAAACATAACATTAGCCAAAGAAAAAGCTAGTACTAGGCAATAGAGTAGAGATAAAAATCCTCCTGATAAACACCAACCAAATTAATTGTTGACAATCCATGTCCCGAATATTCTCCAAAAGCCAAGGATGACGGAAAAATAAACACCAACCCAACATCCTAACTAACCACCAGAATAATTAGATTTACTTAATAGTTCACACACTCACTCCATCCAAACACACGTATTGACAATTAGTAATTGTTCAGAAATGATCTCTGTACTCCATCAACATTGTAAGACGTCAAATGGATTTAATATCCAATTAACAAGAGGGTAATTAAATCCAAGATCTTTATACTTTAACCAATTCCAAGACACCATTTGAATAGATTCTAGTTGACTTTCAGTGATGGTGTCTTTGTTCTAAATATCATATCATTCTGACCTTTCCAAACTAACCAAATGCAAGCAAATCAGATAGTTTTGAAACTCTTTTTCCCATTCCGATATCCAATAGATACTTTCAACCACCAAGAGATTGCATTCCAAACCTCGCCTATTTTGGACTATCAGAGAAAATGTGAGAAACATCATCTTCTTTTCAGCATACGCAACTTGAGATTCATCCAAAAACCCCATTTTGAAAAGATTGTATTTTGTAGGGACTTTATTTTTGCCATATTCTCCAAACTAGTGT
The DNA here is from genome assembly GCF_029867415.1 of Vicia villosa. Lineage (NCBI taxonomy): Eukaryota > Viridiplantae > Streptophyta > Magnoliopsida > Fabales > Fabaceae > Vicia > Vicia villosa. The sequence continues at coordinate 95,333,853 of NC_081186.1, read as the reverse complement.
CCATACTTTAAGCAGGATCAGATTACTCCACGCGACTGAAAAATTCCTCATACCATCTCCATCAAGGTAGAGGAATGGGTTTCCTTTACCTAATAAGCTATTTTACCCCAATTCCACTTATCTTCAGAATCTTCCTTCAGCATAATCATTTGAGCTTTCTCTTTCATTTCATCTTCAAGCCTTCTTTCCTTTTCATTCAAGGTTCTTTTTCACCTGATGTTCCAAATTCTATTTTCTCCACCTTTCATTATTTTTGGGTAAGCTGGATATGGCGAAGAATGTAGCTATGGTGGCTGACTTGTTCTATCGGTCTCGTGTGGCTGTTGATAGTGGTGATTTGGAGTTAGAGATGGTGGTAGGTGAGAGAAATTTTGAATCAAAGAAAGAAAGTTGTGAAGAGTGGTTGGAGAGAGAGGATAATGTTACAAATTTTGCTTGCAAGGTGTTTCAGCAAAGTTCCTACCATTTTTGTTTTGTTTTTTTTGGTTGGTTTAGAAGACTTTTAAAACCCCCGCAATTTCAAATATTTTTAGATTTTGTGAAGTATCTTCCAAGTGGCGTGCCACGTTAATGGAAACTAATAGGAGGAACCAATATTGAGGACGGAAAAGTTTACAAGAACTATTTATTAAAGACAAATTTTAAAAGAACTAAAATTGCAATGTCATAGGGACTAAAAATATATTTAACCTAAAAAAAATTAATCGAAGGAATAGGTGAGTGCGTGGGAACTTAACTTTTATGATGTGTTTGTTTGGAGTGATTATGAAAGGAAAGATTGAGGAAGGATGGAAGACTCTATTTTCAAGATCCATCCTCCATTTGGAACAACATTAAAATTGAATTCATTGATAATTTTTAGTGAGTCCCACGTGCTTTTATGTTTCCATTTAAATAGGGTAAAGATCCTCTCCATTTCTCAAAAGAAATTGAGAGCATAATTACTAAAGTTTTCATTGTATACAAGTTATATAAAGACAAACAATGGTATTCAAAAGACAATAGTGTCCTTGTTTTTAAAACTATTTTATTAATATATAGAAAATAAATATTAATACATATAAAAATATTTGTGTCATTTTCTCAATATCTAACCTTCTTTCCTCTTAATTTTCCTCTACTTTCGTTTCTATCAAACAACTAAATTTTATTCTACTTTCCGTTCACTTTCATTCTTCAAACTTCCAATCCTTCCATTTTCTTTCCTTTAACTTTCTCTCCCAATCCAAACAAAATCTTAAAATGGGAGATGGGCAGAGGTGATATAGAGGGGAGGGGCTTCTAATGCTGAAAACTGTTCACACGGTTGCCATACCTAAAATTTATCGAATGCATTTTAATTTATAATTTTTTTTGTTGAAATGCATTTTTATATTATTGATAGAATTTGATTCAGATACATAGTAATAATAAATAGTTTGTCCTAGAATACCGTCCATTAATTATGATAGCAATTTTTATTTTGATTGCATTGCACATGAAATTAATTATATACTATTTTCAAATAAAATATATCTTTACAAAAAGTGTTGAGCAGAGGCCGCACGTGCAATGTCCTACCTGCTGGCATGTTCATTTCGTTGCATGTGCACTCTAAAAGTGATTTTTTTAATATAATAAATGATTTAATTTTAAATCTATATCGAATTAACTTCCTTCATTATTATTTTTTCAAAAAAATACACGTCAATATTTCCTGAATTTTTAAAATGTATTTTTTTGGTACAAAATTACTTCCTGGTCTATAATTCATTAAAAAGGTAAGATATAAATTCACAAATACACCAATAACTTCCTTTTTAGAAAAAAAAAATCTAGAAAAAAAAATCTAGGACGCGTTTGTTTCAAGGATTCATAAAAAAAAATTAGGAATAAAGTATTTGGGAATAAAAATATAAAGATTTAATTTTTGAGTATTTTTTTAAAATTGTGTTTGGCATATAATTTGGTATTTCTTGGAAAATGAGTAGTTATATTTTTTTCAAAAAATATTATATGAAATTTCATGGGGATGAACATTCCCACCTTCTTTTCATGGGAATAAAACTATGAGAATTATGAAAGTTATTTCATTCAAAGAACTATTATTTTTCGAAATAATTTTTTTTTAAACTTTGTAACAAACATGGAAATAACTATATTCTATCTCATGTATTCCCAAAAATATAATTTCTAGACTTGAAACAAACGCATCCCTAAAAATTATAATAGGAGAATTTAAAAAAGGTGAACACTCCGGTACCCTTGAATTTGGTTGGGTACCGGTACCTTCCTCCAATCAAAGAAAGATATTAAATGCCACATCATTTCTTAATATTATTTTATTTTTAAAAAAATTAAAATTTTAAATTAATTAACACAAAGGGTACCGGTACCCAACTAAAACTCAAGGGTACCAAAGAATTTGCCTTTAAAAAATTGTATAAAAGTGATTTTAACCTGTGAAACCTTTCATTTATAGTGTTCAAAAACAAATTAGTTTATTTTTATTAATACTTGAAAAACAATTTAGTCAAACGGACTTAAACTGATTCTCATATGAATATATATAAAGCATACACACACGTTTATTTATACAGTATTTGCTAAAAATAATGTTTTGCACAAATCTTTAAACACATTTTATATTCTTATCACAATGTAAGCATTCTTTAATTTAAAGGATAAAGCTAACATGTGCCCCAAGGGCACATGTTAAGAAACCTAAATATAGTAAATTTGTATTGGAAAACGTAATAAACACATTAATTATAAACTTTTTATGAAAACAATGCACAATTTCTTAAAAAAAATTTCTACATTTAGCTTTTAACATGTACCCTTAGGGCACATGTTAGCATGACCCTAATTTAAATAAGGGTGATACTTAGCAGGGTTTTAAAGGTATTCTATAAGAATATTAAATAATAAAAATATAAAATATTCTTTATAAAATTAATATTTTAATTTTTAATATATTTTCAATACATTAAATATACGTAAAAATTTGTTATTTTAATTATTTAAAGAATGCCTAAAACATTAGTTAGAATTTCCCTTTAAACAAAAATATAGTAGAACATGATTGACTATTAGGTACAAAATTTGACCCATTATGATATAAAATGAAAGACATTGGTCATTTCTGATGTCCAATATTTTCATCAATAAATAATGTTATCTTTCTTGATTCATACCTCATTCCTCGAAAAAGCACTTATTTTACATATAATTATTAATATATAGTATTACAGTTTGTGAAAATGAAGAAGAAGCCATAGTAGGCGGCAAAGTAAAATTTGAACTGAAACTCTTTCATTGAATTGTTTAGTGTGGGAGTTACAATATATATGCCAAGATTACAATCGGGCTTAAGTTCTATGCTGGGCTTAATACATAGAGGAATGGGTATAAGGCCCAATAATGAGAATAATAACTCTAATACCCCTCCTTAAGCTTGGGGTATATTGTGTGTAAACCAAGCTTAGAAATGTTCTCCTGAAACAGCTTAGGATCTAATGGTTTTGTTAAAATGTCAGCAAGTTGTTGTGTAGAGGGTACAGGTAGGAGACGGAATAAATGTTGTGTTAGCTTCTCACGAACGAAGTGACAATCTAAGTCAATGTGTTTTGTTCTTTCATGGAATGAGGAGTTATTTGCAATGTGTATAGCTGAAGCGTTGTCGCAGTAGAGAACAGCCGGTTTGGTGAAGGGTATGCGTAGTTCACTGAGGATGTTGGTGAGCCATTGAAGTTCACATACGGTAGAAGCCATTGCCCGATATTCTGCCTCAGTGGAGCTGCGAGAGATTGTTTGTTGCTTCTTTGATTTCCATGAGATGAGTGAATCACCTAAGTAGATGCAATATCCAGAGACAGAGCGCCGTGTTTCGGGGCACGTGGCCCAGTCAGAATCTGAGAATGCCTTGAGTTGTAGAATAGATGTGTTGGGGAATGAAATGCCTTGAGCTGGAGAAGCTTTGAGGTATCTGAGGACACGCAAAGCTGCAGAATGGTGGATATCCGTGGGTTTGTTCATATGCTGAGTCAATTGCTGGACAGCATATGATATGTCTGGTCTTGTGTTTAAGAGGTAGATAAGCTGACCAACTAGCCGCCTGTAGGGAGTAGGATCTTCTAAAGGAGTGCCAGTTGTTGAGGTGAGTCGTGTTTCACGTGTCATTGGAGTAGAAGCTGGCTTGCAGGCTAGGAGTCCAGTTTTATCGAGCAAGTCTAATGTATATTTCCTTTGGCAGATGTTGATGCCTTGTGTGTTCCTTGCAAGCTCCAGACCTAGGAAATATCTCATGTGCCCTAAGTCTTTGATGTGGAAATGTTGATGTAAAGTCTGTTTGATGGAATTGATGATGTCAATGTTATTTCCTGCAATTAGAATGTCATCAACATAAATTAGAATAAAGGTGGAGAAATCTTTGCAATTATGTATAAATAAGGAATGGTCTGAAGTGCATTGTGTAAATTGGTTTTGGAGAAGAACAGTGGAGAGTTTGCCAAACCACTGTCTACTAGATTGCTTCAGACCATAGATGGATTTAAGCAATTTACACACAGGATTTGGAATAGTGGAGTGTAAGCCTTTAGGTAGAGACATATATACTTCCTCATCCAAATCACCATGCAAAAAAGCATTGTGCACATCTAATTGGAATAAATGTAAATTTAAGGAGGAAGCTAAAGATAGAATCAATCTTACTGTAGTTAATTTTGCAACAGGGGAGAAAGTTTCAAAGTAATCAATACCTTGGATTTGGTTAAAGCCTTGAGCCACTAACCTTGCCTTGTGTCTTTCTATTGAACCATTGGAATTGAATTTGGTTTTATAAACCCATTTGCAGCCAATAGGTTTCTTACCTTGTGGAAGAGTTACAATATGCCAAGTCTTATTTGTAGTCAAGGCTGTGAGTTCATCTTCCATTGCCTTTACCCAATGGGGGAGTTGGCTAGCTTGTTTGTAATTATTAGGAGTGCAATTGGTAGTAATGGCAGATACATAAGAAAAAAATGCAGGAGATAGATTGCAATAAGATATGAAATGAGATATGTCATACAAAGTAGAAGAATATACTATGTTGCAATCAAAGTCTTTGAGATGTGCAGGTGCAGACCTAATTCTAGTGGATGTTCTAAGGATCTGTTGGGCAGGTAAAGGTGGAGAGGAGGAATTGGGATTCTGAATCTGTGTTTCAGAATGTGTTATAGGAATATGTGCAGGGTTAGGCTGAGTTTCAGAAGGAGTGTTTGTTTGTGTGTTTGTTGGAGAGGGTTCTGCCTCAGTAGTGGGAATATTATGATGTTGTGGGGGTGGTGAAGGATTAGATATATCAAAAAGGAAAGGAATAGTAGATGTGTGATTATCTAGATTGGGAATATCAGTAGGATGTGTGTGTGCATTAGTTTGATAAGGAAAGATTTGTTCATTAAAAGAACAGTTTCTTGAAATAAAAGTAGCTCTAGTATTTAAATCAAAGAGGAGGTAGCCTTTAATCCCCATAGGATAGCCTATGAACAAGCATTTAGTAGCTCTTGGGTCAAGTTTATCTCTATTCCTAGTGATAGTGGATGCATAGACTAAGCATCCAAATGTTTTTAAGTCACTAAAGTCAGGATCAGAATTGAATAACAGTTTATAGGGTGTATTATTTTGTAGAAGAGGGCTACAGAGTCTGTTAATGAGAAAGGTTGCATGGCATAAGGCGAAAGACCAAAAACACTTGGGAAGGTGGGCATGGAATAAGAGAGATCTATTAACATTTAGCAAATGCCTATGTTTTCTTTCTACGGTTGAGTTTTGTTGTGGGGTTTCTACACAACTTCTTTGATGTATGATTCCTAAAGATGCATAGTAAGATGGCATGATGAATTCATTGCCATTATCACTTCTAATAGTCTTAACAGTACATGAAAATTGAGTTTGGCAATAGGTAATGAAATTCTTAATGTGTTGTCTAGTAGCAGCCTTGTTATGCATTAAAATAGTCCATGTGTAGCGTGAAAAATCATCTACAATAGTCAAAAAATAATGAAAACCATCCATAGAAGGTGAAGAAATAGGCCCCCAAATATCCATATGAATTAAGTCAAAACATTTAGTAGATACAGAATTACTTGTTGGAAATGGAAGTTTTGTTTGCTTAGCTAGATGGCATGTAGAACAATCATTGAGTTTACAATATTTGACCATAGGAAATTGTATAGACATTGAATGTAAAACATCAAGAGAGGGATGGCCTAATCTATAATGCCATAAGGGGTGATTAGATTGCATAGAGTTTTTATTACTGATAGAGTTACATTTAGCAATTTGTAAGGGAAGTCTGTCCAGAACATAGAGGCTATGAATCTGTGTCACCCGTCCAATCATTAGCTTGGTAGACACATCCTGAATGAAGCAGGAAGTGTGTGAGAATGTGATTGTGTAGGGTGTTGTCTGACATAGTTTAGAAATAGAGATAAGACTAAATGTAAAGTTAGGCATGTAAAACACATTATGCAATTGAAAATCAGCATCAAAGATTATAGAACCAGAAAATTTTGCAGTTAATGTAGCACCATTAGGTAAATGGATGTTCACAGGGTCAATGGGAGCTAAAGTGGAGAAATTTTCAGCAAAGGGACACACATGATGTGAAGCCCCTGAATCCAATATCCAAGTAGATGGTTTATGTAAAAAATTACCTGTGGAGTTAATACCTGAAATCACAGCAGCCTCAGAGTTAGATGACTTGGAAGCTAAAGAGTCCTTCCTTGATTGTTGAAGCAGCTGGATGAGGTGTTGGTACTCTTCTTTTGTGATAGAAAGATCCTTATCAGGAGCAGTTGTTGATCTGGCATCAGTAGAGACCTTTGAATTCTTGGAACGATAACCCGGAGGGAATCCATGTTTGAAGTAGCAATTGTCGATTGTGTGATTTGTTTTGCTGCAGTTGGTACATAGCATAGGGGTTCTTGGATTGGATTTCCCTTTGGGCTTGGTGGAGGAATTCGCAGCAAGAATGGTAGGGTTCATGGTGGATGCAGAATGAGAAGTTGTTTGTTGTTGGGCAATCAATGAATAGGCTTTACTGATGTTGGGAAGAGGATCAAGAAGTAAAATTTGTGTGCGAATGCTGCTGTAATTGTCATTGAGGCCTTTGAGGAAGCATGTGACATACTCCATATGCTTGTATGTACGCACAGCCTTGGCTAGGTCACAGGTGCAGGGTGTTGGACATGAGCAAGAAGGGGTTGGACGCAAATCTTCGAGTTCATCCCAAAGAATTTTCAAATCTGTGAAGTATGTTGATAGGGTACGGTCTCCTTGTTGAATGGAATGCAAATCACGCAGTAAATCGGAGAATCGAAAATGATTACCTTTCGTGAAACGGTCTTTGAGATCTTCCCAAAGATCGTATGCCGAATCGAAGCATATAATGCTCTGAGCAATGTGAGGAGAAAGAGTGCGTGTAATCCATGATAGAACCATACTATTGGCACGATCCCAAAGCTCAAAGTCGGGGTTCTTGGATGAGGGTTTGGGTAAAGCGCCATTGATGAAAGATAATTTGTTCTTTGATGTCAGTGCGCGACGCATCGATTTACTCCAGTTGTGATAGTTGTTGTCGTCTAAAGGAGGAGCAACCAACGTAGCACCTGGATTTTCTCCAGGATGGAGATAATAGGGATTTCTTGGATTCGAAATAGGATCATCATGTTTAGGGTTGGTTTCTGTGGTTTTAGGTTGTTGTTCATCTTCTGATGAAGATGACATGTTGGTGTGTATGATGAAAGAGAAATGCAGATGAAAAAGGAATTGAATGCGGAAATGATGTTTAGATCACTGATACCATATTACAGTTTGTGAAAATGAAGAAGAAGCCATAGTAGGCGGCAAAGTAAAATTTGAACTGAAACTCTTTCATTGAATTGTTTAGTGTGGGAGTTACAATATATATGCCAAGATTACAATCGGGCTTAAGTTCTATGCTGGGCTTAATACATAGAGGAATGGGTATAAGGCCCAATAATGAGAATAATAACTCTAATATATAGCATGATCCTTACTAGAGTGATAAAAGAGAATATTCTTAACAACTAATTGATAGTTGAGATTAAATCTAATACAAATATACAATGAGTTAATCTTTCTGCATTACACCAATATTTGAAGTGGCACTTCAATCCAATAATTTCTCTTAATAACTTTTAAAATATATACAATACACAATTATTAAAATTTAGATAACAACTACCTTTAAATAAAGATATAGGAATCGCATAGAGGCAGTAACTTAAAGTTCAACAAAAATAACTTTGTATTATTTTAAAAAATTGAATCTTAATTAATCACACAAACTTTAATATATATTATTTACATATTATTGATTGACGCCAATATTAATACTATTTTCTTAATAAGTATTATTGATTGCTGTTGAAATGAAAGTAATTAAAATTGGACAACACATCAAACCGATGTACTTTTGAATTTAAGGTTAGGTTTGATTGAGATTTCGGTTGGATCAATTATATATATAAATAAATAATTTTTTTTGTTATATATAAGAATAATAATATACAAAATAATTATATTTTTTAAATAATAATAAAATTTATTGATAATTTTTATATACTTAATATTTAAGAGTTTTTTTTTTTAATTTTTTATAACCTTTTATATTTTTAATTGGTTAGATAGATAAGTTCAAAAGTTTCGTTTTCATAATAATAATAATAATAATAATAATAATAATAATAATAATAATAATAATAATAATAATAATAATAATAATAATTAATAATAATTTTATTAATTATTTATTTATGCTATTGCTTAATCATTTCTTATGGTTGAAATTTATGTCTCCATTTTCACTTGTAAATGTCTCCTAACATTGAAAATGAATAAAGTCTTACTCGATAAAGGTTAATTCAATTTGAATTTTTTAACTCTAATTTAATACATGTTTCTTTTTCAATTTAAATGAAACATGTTTACAGTTCACCAAGACTTAAAATTATTGACTCTCTTTTTTAGAAGACAAATATTAAACTTTAATAAAAACTATATCTCAAGCATAACATGGTTAATAGATAAACACAAATACAAAATATTATGTGTAATTGGATTATGAATCGAATAAACCAAATGGTATATAATTTAGGTTAAATTTATTTAATTAATGATTAAAAAAATTCTTAAATTTTATATCTATGTTTAAGTTTAACTCATCTAATTCGACAATCCGCAATCCCTTTCGAAATATAGACCTATTAGTCTAAAATTCCGTATGTATAAGGTTCTCGCAAAAACACTCGCTAAAAGGTTTTAAATGGTGTTAGATTGAGTTATATCTTCGAACCAAACAAATTTCTTGTGTGGGAGACAATTGGTGGACATGGTGATAGTGATCAATGAGCTGATCGGTTTGGCTAAAAAACGAAAGGATAAATGTTTTATGCTAAAGGTGGACTTCGAGAAAGCTTACAAATATGTCAATTGGGATTACCTAGAATTTATGTCTAAGAAGATGAGCATCTCAGATATTTGGACCAACTGGACGAGAGCTTGCATTTCCCCTAATGTCGGTATTAGTTAACGACAACTCAACAAAACATTTCAAGGTGGGTAAGGGGCCGCGACAAGGAGTTCCTCTTGCTCCCTTCCTATTCTTAATTGTCGCAGAAAGTCTCACGGGTCTAGTGAAAAAGGCAGTGGAGCTAGACTTTTTCAAAATATTCAAAGTTCACGATAGTCCCGAGTTTAATATCGTACAATATGTATATGATACTTTATTAATAGGCTAAGGATCATGGGACAACCTTTGGAGCATTACAACTATCTTGAAAAATATCAAATTGGTATCCGGTTTAAAGGTTAACTTTCACAAAAGCAAGTTTTATGGATGGAATTCAGAAGAACATTTCTTGCGGTCAGCATCAAACATTCTATTTAGTAATCTTGATAAAACTCATTTCCATTTCTTGGGATTTCCGTTGCGCGCTAAACCTCAAAGATGAAGAGACTAGGAAGTCGTCTATCACCTCTTTAAAAAAAATCTCTCCATTTTGAAAAGGAAGAAATTGTCCATTGGTGGAAGGATGATATTCTTAAATTCAGTCATTAGTAGTCTTCCATTGTTCTTCTTTTTCATTCTCCAAAGCATCAAAGAAGGTCATTGCGGAGCTGTCTTAAGTCCAGAGGCGCTTTCTTTGGGAAGGAGATCTGAAATCGGGTAAAGTTTAATGGATAAAGTGGGACATTGTATGTTCATCAAAGGAGGAAGGAAGGCTCAGAGTGAAAAATATTCTCAACGAACATAACACTGTATTGTCTAATTTAATCAAATTTAGGTACGTGGACGTTTCTCATAAGCTACTTTGTCCGGACAGATTAGAAACAAATGTTGAAGATGGAGAAGTAAATTGGTTCGGAAACATGTCAAAATGGGGCGACTCCATTTCCTTTTGGAACGAAGTCTAGTGCGATAATATCACGTTAAAAGCTAAATTCTTTGACATGTTTCTTCTTCCCCAAAACAAAAACGTGAAGGTTCGAGAGATGGGAGATTGGTTTGCAGATTCTTAGGCTTGGAATTTTCGTTGGACCAGACAACTTGTTACGCAGAAGCTGTCTCCACTTCATATTCTAATAAAGCATGCTTTAAATACTATTTCTTTACCGTCAGATCCTTCTCAGAATTATAGCTCGAGCAACGACTATAGTGATGTCTGCATTTCTTAGACTCTAAGCAATGCATCATCTTCATAATGGCGTGTAATAGGCTTTGACAATCCTCTATTCCTAGTAAAATAAAAGAATTTGGCTGACGCTTAATATTGGATAGACTTCCAACTCAACTGAATCTTTGGCATAAAGGCATTCTCAATAAAGGCATTCTCTATCACAAAAACTGAGAAAAAAAATGGAGAGGATTTTGTCTAAAAAAAAAAAAACAAGAGTTTTTTTTAAGAAGTGAAAAATCTGTTGGTATTGATAGGTTGTACACCTTGACCAAGTTGAAACAAAAATAAGATGTCACAGTTATTTGAACGCCTATTATAGTAAAAAAAAAACGATTAAAAAAAGCGCTTAAAATACAAAAGAAAAAACAGCAACGAAGCTGGGTCCGGTGGCAGCGTAGCAACTTCGCTGGCGCAAACACATTCTTCACACTATAAACCACTCATTCCCATTCCATTCTCCCAAACATCTCTCACTTTCTCTCTCCAAACTCTCTCTCTCTCTAACTGTCTCTATCTCTAACTCTCTCTTCAATAATGGACCTCCATCGCCGGCCGCCGGCCGCAACCATCCCCGGCGCCGAAGCGACAACCGACCGCCACCATTCCCGCCGTCTCAAATCAACTTCCCCTACACCGTCCCTCAAAGCTTCCGATGCACTCCCTCTCCCTCTCTACCTCACCAACACAATCTTCTTCACGCTCTTCTTCTCCGTCGCGTACTACCTCCTCGGAAGATGGCGTGACAAGATCCGTAGCTCCACTCCTCTTCACGTCGTCACTCTCTCCGAGATCGCCGCCATTGTTTCCCTCATCGCTTCTTTCATCTACCTCCTAGGTTTCTTCGGAATCGATTTCGTTCAGTCGTTCATCTCACGCGCTTCCAACGACGGTTGGGACCTCGACGACACTATCACCACCGGCCAAACAAACTTCCCGGTCGCTAGTTCCATCCCAGATCAGCCTCTTCCCAAATCCACCGTACCGAAACCCTCATTCTGCATAAAAGAAGACGAGGAGATCGTGAATTCGGTCGTGGAAGGCACAGTACCTTCCTACGCGCTTGAATCGCGGCTCGGCGACTGTTACCGTGCCGCCGCGATTCGTCGCGAGGCTTTACAGAGAACGTCAGGGAAATCGTTGGAAGGTTTGCCATTAGAAGGGTTTAACTACGAGGCGATTTTAGGGCAGTGTTGTGAAATGCCGGTTGGGTTTGTTCAAATTCCGGTTGGTGTGGCGGGACCGTTGTTGTTGGATGGGTTTGAGTATACAGTTCCGATGGCGACTACTGAAGGGTGTTTGGTTGCTAGTACTAATAGAGGGTGTAAAGCGATATATGCTTCTGGTGGTGCTGAGAGTGTTGTTTTGAGAGATGCTATGTCTAGAGCACCTGTTGTTAGGTTTTCATCAGCTAAAAGAGCTTCTCAGTTGAAGTTCTTCTTGGAGGATCCTCTCAATTCTGAGACATTGGCTGTTGTTTTCAACAGGTTTGTTTCTATTTCTTTTGAATGATTTTGTGTTGTTGAAATGAAATTAGACTCTAATTAAGTGCTTATAGCTTAATCATCTATCGTATACGTGTTTATATAAAAATATGAAACTGTTTTGTTTTAAACTTTAAGTTGTTGTTATAAGCTATTATGGAGAACTTGTGAAAATTAACTGAAAATTTATGAGCATCATAGCTGTTTTCTTAAGCTTTTTCAAATCTTAGAAGTAGTGCTTATGTAAGTAGATTTATTTAAATAAGTGATTCCAAATAGACACTTATTGGTATCTGAAAGGTATGGCTTTGTTGTCTTGTGTTGTACTAAAAGTCATTGATTGATCAAAATGTTGCATGTGGGATAGTTTCTAAAAATATATGTACCGACAGACGATGCTTTAATTCTTTGTCGCGTAGTGATTTATTTTGAAGAAGTGTTGTATAATATGCAGTCTCAATTGTGTCCAAACATAGAGATAACATGTGGAAATATAAAAGTGTCGTTGTCATTCAGGATACAGATCCCTAAAAGGTGGAAGTTCCATTTCCTGCATTGTGATATATTGCAGAATCATAGGCAAATGTGGAACCTCGATTACAATCGCAAAACGCAAACATTAAACTTTTTGATGACACAGCATAAATTTGTCGACATTTTCTTTGAAGAAAATCCTGTTGACATTAATGGGCATAACTGTGATTAATTTGACTATTTTCTCATTTCATTTATCTAATTTATTGTTTGTTGATTTGTTTTTTTCTTTAATTTATTTCATTTGAAGAGTTTGATGTAGATGTGTTTGTTTTTATGTTGGATGACGATGTTTGAATTTATTGCTTGTTCTTTAAAATTTGAAAGAAGAAAATGAGGTATATAGAGGATTGGCATTTGAAAATAGTTTATGGGTTTTGTATGCAAAAAATATTTATGTTGAGTTTTTGTGTTTGTTTGCTGTGGTTTCAGGTCAAGTAGATTTGCCAGGCTGCTAGGTATTCAGTGTGCTATGGCTGGGAAGAATCTATATATGAGATTTACCTGCAGTACAGGTGATGCCATGGGGATGAACATGGTCTCCAAAGGGGTGCAGAATGTTCTTGATTTTCTTCAAAATGATTTCCCTGACATGGATGTTATTGGCATCTCTGGTAATTTCCATGGCCTTTTGGATGAGACTTACTTTTAATCCTTTTCTAGTAAACCTGCATAAAGTCACGAATACCATTTGTTTTGCTTGTACTATTGCACATGTCTCGCTCATGAAAGTGGTCCCATTACATTATTTATACATGTTTCTTTCATAAAAGTGGTCCAATTACATTATTTTGTCTTTTGCATTGACATCCTTGACATCTTTACTTATTTTATTGTTATAGGTTATATAATTATAACAGGACGTTTATGCCATACATTAAATACATAGGTGATTTTGTCAAGTTTCCCTCATACTTAAGAAATTGTCAAGTTGAACTTATATCTGAGCTTGATCTGTTTGTTGTATCTTCTTTTTGAGAAAAGGGTTATGTCATTATATAGTTGTAGTTTAATCTCATTTTTAAGAGCATGGTGCAAATAATTGAGCTTTGGCACTATGCTTACTCTCAAAATCATTTTAACTGGAACGTTGGACCAAAGATGTGATGGTTGTTTGTACCAATTTGATCTTGTAGGAAATTATTGTGCGGACAAGAAACCTGCTGCCGTTAATTGGATCGAGGGACGTGGGAAATCAGTTGTTTGTGAAGCAGTTATCAAAGAAGAAATAGTGAGGACGGTATTGAAGACCAACGTGGCTGCCCTGGTGGAACTCAACATGCTCAAAAACCTTGCTGGTTCTGCCATTGCCGGTGCTCTTGGTGGATTTAACGCCCATGCTAGCAACATTGTGTCTGCCATTTTTATAGCCACAGGTCAAGATCCAGCTCAAAACATTGAAAGTTCCCATTGCATAACAATGATGGAGGCCGTAAATGACGGAAAAGACCTCCATATCTCAGTGACCATGCCTTCCATTGAGGTGATTTTGCATTCCTGAGATTTAATTTAATCTTAAATTTTCCAATTTAATAGCTCTAGGCCTAATGTTCTATATTTTTCTTGACATCTCAGGTGGGTACAGTAGGTGGTGGGACGCAACTTGCATCTCAATCTGCTTGCTTGAATATGCTTGGTGTGAAAGGTGCAAGCAAGGAATCACCGGGATCAAACTCAAGACTCTTGGCAACCATTGTTGCAGGAGCTGTTTTAGCCGGCGAGCTGTCTCTGATGTCTGCCATTGCTGCCGGGCAACTAGTCAAAAGTCACATGAAATACAACAGATCATGCAAAGATGTGACTAAAATATCATCTTGAGCACGACGACATGGTTGCAGTCATCATTGTTTATGTTGTCTAAAATAAAATAAAAAACTGTAGGGAGGGTCTCCGCGCAGAAACCGGAACTTAGGGAAGGAAAAATAGAAGACATCGGATTCATTGTTAATACCCATATCTGGCTCTGTTGCTATGTGAAATGTTTTGTCATTTGAACGGAGGAAACTAGAGCTCTACCTGTTAGGTTATCCTCTCTAGATCCTTCCTCTAAGCCAAGCCACTGGTTGGGTGTTACCATTCTTGTTCTCCTTAGCCAAGACATTGAAGTGTTGTATTATAATTCTTTTCCTGATATATATGTTTAGTAGTATATAATTTATGTATCATTGTCTCTGAAACATTTATATGTTCTATGTAGTTGGGGACCAGTACAATGAAATTAATTTGACCATGTCTTTCCTATGATTTTTCATTCAGTCTGTGTGGATGTTGAAGTGCGAATATCCTGTTGCCGTTTTCACTTACCTTACAACCTTTTTTGGTGACGCATTTCATTGTCACATTCCTACTTCTGTTTAGATTCATTATTTAATATCCACAGTCCCTCTTGAATTGTAAAGTTAGGTAGGATGAATCCACAAAATTGAACTTGTGAATTGCCGTGCACACTATTTACAAAGTTTCCCTGCCACATTTTTGGGATCTAAACTCACCAATAACTTGTGAGTTGAAGAGTGTAACTGAATTATTTTCATGTAACATTTTGGATAAGTAAACTAGCTAAGCAACAAAACCATTTACTTGAACATCTTTTTTTCTTTCTCTCACCAAAATATAAGAGTTGATATTGATTGTTATGTATGCCTTTGTCATTCCATAGTCTTGCCTTAAATAGCCAAGTTTGTTCCAAAATTTCCAAATAACTGTTATCTTCTAAGGATACACACTAAGGAATCCAATAATAGTAAATGACAACTCATGTTTTAGAAGTATCTTAAACAAAACATGACAAAACATAAATAATAAGAATAATCATCGTATTTAATTAGTAGTGACATGTGGTCACAATACTCCTCTTTCAAGGATACACTTGTCCTAAGGGTGAAACTCCGGAAACTTCTTCAACAAGTCGTGGTAAAACTCTCAAGTGGCCTGAGCCTGAGGGCTATCCTTCCACTGAACCAAAATCTTCGAAGCAGCTTCCATCCAATATTTTCCATGTTCCTGTCCATAATAGTATGCAGAACTCTGTCTCAGTGCATGGGGTAGGAGTCAGGGGCTGAATGCAAATATCAGATTGGGGATGATATGCAGTAGACTTGTTCAAAGCAGTCCCTTGTATCTTAAAAAATTAATTCCAAAATTTGCTAAGAAAATTATATCACTTGTGGTGTAATCAAGGATGCTTAGGAGTTTAAAAACATGATCCACAAATAACAACATCTATGGCAATATAAGGGTGAGACATGAAGAAATGGTTAGGCAAAAAGAAAATTATTACTATCATCCTGAGGAAAGATTTGAAGATGTAGTTCATCAAGGCTTGGAAATATGTCTGGCATTGGTCAATCTGAAAGGCATTACCAAGTATTCATAGTGCTCACTCACTCACTATGAATCTTTACAGCAGTTTTGTGTTCCTCTCTACTGTCATTCTCAAGTGTTCATAGTGCTCACTGCTCACTATGAATCTTAATACCAACTCAGAATAAGAACTTGTAAAAAGTGTTTATAAAGACAAATGAAAATGAAGGGCTAGAGACAAACATATATTTTGGTTTTTTCTCATGGGAACATTTGTTTGACTTTTATTTATGATGTAGGAGTAGTTTGTTTGAGGGTAGAAAATTATATTCTTGGAATGATATTTCTCATAATACTAGTATTACTAAATAGCAATACTATTTCCAGATAATCATAATGTACTAGTATTTGGCAAGTACCAACATTTTAAGTATATTGCTTCCAAGAGTTGAATACATAACACTTTTGAGGAATACAATACTTTTGAGGAATGATGATCATATACAACTGGTGAATTATAGCAAAGCAACAAAAAACTAGTGGCAGACAGAATGAGTAAACTTTTGAGATGATCTTTCAATTCTCAAAGAGGTCACGTGAACAAAGGATTCTTAAAGTTGAAAGCATGTCAGAGAACCAACTTGTTGCTATACTAGTTAAGAGAATATTCAACTTCCAATAAAGCATAACAACACATTACACACCTACTTCACTGAAGTGTTGTTACTTTCCTCAACCAAATTCATAATGTAATTGTTCAAGCCATGCAAGAGATGTGAGGCAACATAGCCTCAAATAAAAGGAGTTAAAGACACATAAAGCAATCCTAAAACTATTACACTGAGAAATCAGGAAGCTGAAAGTGCAAAGCTAAATCAATGCATCAACCATTGAGCAATTAAGAAAGCGTCCGACTTTAGATATGGCAGACCCGACTACTCGTGATGTCGCGGCAGACTCATCCTTTGCTCTGGCCAGATTCTCTTTGCAAAGAATCTCTTTCTCGCATACGGTTTTCAGCTTCTCAGACAGTTCCTTCTTCTGTGCTTCACATTCTTCCAACTCAAGCTCAGACTGTTCCACAAGCTTCCTATTCTTAGCTGCTTTCTGTTTCAGCTCGCTAGACTGCATAAGAATCTTCTTTGCCTCGAGTACCTCGGTTAGCCTCTTGCTCAGCCATTCAACTTCCACTTTCATATTTCTTATTCCATCTACAAGAGCAATCTTGTTTCTCAAGGAACTTTCTTTAATACTGCGAACATCTTTCTTTTCGAAATCCAATATGATTCCGCAGATAATCTCCAACAATTCTGACCTGTGTTTCGCCGATTCCGTGACACAATTCCGAGCAATATCTCCATGTTTGTCCATTATTCTTCTTAATATTGGCATGAATTCCATCTTCACATGATATCCATTCACCGTGTCCTTATCCTGACTCCGTATATCACTCGGTATATCAGAATCAGCCTCATCACCATTTTCTTTCCCCATCATAGCAACCATTTCAGATAGTTCGGAACTATATGATGGGGACGAGCATCCACCGCTTAAAATACACTTCCTTTGATTATCATCTGATGTTTCACCTTCCAAATTCTCATGCTCAAGAGGGATAAGTTCCAATGTTGGAGCAGGAACAAATGCTACCAGGTTTCTTGAAGGAGATTCTTTTATATCAAAATCTTTTTCCTGCATCAAAATATCATAATAGATAGTAATTATTATCAGTTAAGAAACTAAGATAAAACATATGTTAGAGTATTCCATACCGAATCGATCGTCTCGGCTGGATCATCAACTTGTTGGATGTCATCAGGAGCAGAAGAATGCCCTCTTAACAAAGATGTTATTCCATTTTGAATAGGCTTTGAAGCAGATCTTAAGGTGCTGCGGCGACAATTAGAAATCTCTTTCGAATTCTCAGTTAAATTCTTTCTAGCAGAAATAGGACATTCCCAAGAATCTGACTGAAGAACATATACATAAAAGCAACAAGTTGAAAGTTAGGGTTTATACCAACAATAGTGAAAATATATACTACATTTATGGTTTGTTGTACAATAATGAAAAGAAAAAACCCTTTTACAGTGAAAATGAAAAGATCATGAGAATGGCCAACAGAAATAAAATCATCATATCCACATGAATATTTTTGTTGCAAGCTAGGTTAAACACATTTCAAATGCCATGCATGCATGGTAGTCTAGAACTGGAAGCTTGAACATGAGATGGACTATAGAAGCATTAGGAAACAGAAAAGAGTTGATCAAGAAAGCTTTACCATGTTGTTAAGATTGGTTGACTCAGATAGGGAAGCATTTTCAGCATCATCATAATTTTTTCTTTTCGGCTTCCTTCCTCTTCTTTTCTTTGGTGGCATGGCTTGTTCTTGATGGTTCTTGAGTAGATAGAAATGAAGAGGTTTGTGTTGTGTGTATAGTTGAGAGTTGAGACTTGAGAGAATAGGAGGAATGAATGAGGTTTGTGTGTAAACTGAAGCAATCAAAATATATTTTATTATTTGATGATCTGAATGGTTGGTGATACTAATAAACAGTGTGATGATCTGATGGTGAAATTGACTTATAACTGTGCCGGTATGATGATGAAGGAGAAGAAAGCAATCTGTTGTTGCTTTGGGTTGGTTCAATTTACAATGTAAATCAGTTAATATTAAACTAAAAAAATAAATAAATTATGTTCTTTATGGTGATTTGCAATAGAGATTTTGTATGGTACTTAATTATAAGGGTTACTTTTGTGAGCCGTGGTTTTTCCTATTAAGTACAGCGTGGTTTTTCTTATTAAGTACAGCGTGAATCACCACTTACTCAATTAACGATTGGTACCAATACCATTAATTTATTTTGGTTTAAAATTTAGCGATTGATTTTTTTATAAAATGTAAAAATACTTTATTCTTTTAAAGTTAATATTAATTTATGATGTGCTTCTAAATAATTTATACATTTTTAATTATATATAAAATTTATTAATAAATAATTAACATGTAAATTATTAAAATATCTTAATTACTCAACTAATTTTTCTATTACCCTAACTCACATTATAGAGGTTTATTTTTAGGGAAATGGATCCTCTGCTGTCTTTCCTCTTTTGCCATCCCTCCAGCCCTTCATCTAATGGCTCAGAATTAATATAAAATAAATAATTTGTTTTTGTTTTGAAAAGAGATAAAAAAAAAGTAGGTGAATGGTTAAGATAAAGCTGGACGAGCAGCTGTTGCAAAAGTGTTGGAGAGAATCCAAATGCTATATTTAGAGAAGGCAAAATGAGTGTGTCCACTCCACATTTATGTTCATCATATTTTAACAACACGAATTGCGTGCTATTGAAAGAAAACTGGGAGATTATTAAGATTTGATTCGATAAAGTAAATGTGTAAATGAATGGTTGAAAACTCGATTAGATTAAAGGCGATTAGACTTTGTTTCGAATCCCTTATATGTCACTTTTAATGTTGGCGTCTATTTTTCCTAAGTTGATTTATTAGCGATTACGCCGTTATACCCAATTTCTTTATGTATAACTCACTATTGTATGATACAACTCCCTAATCCCTTTAATCAGTTGGATATATAAAACAAGTAATATTCGGTTCGTTAAGCCATAAGTCACAACTTATAATTTCTTATTCATAATCAATTACTAAGTTGAACAATTAATTTAGGTCTGATTTGTATAGTTATGGTCCGTAATCAATACAATTAGAAGTTAGATATATGAATTCGTCAACACATATAACGCAATGAACATAAAAGTAACTAAATAACAATACTGAGTTAATCAAAAGGGTAAACAGTACAATACATAAACATATGACCCAGCAGGTTCATACAGATTTGTAGTGATATATTTGCGAGGGGTCCACAATGGGTGAGGAAACCATGTCGCCAATTAGGGTCAATGGAGTTTCATCTCCCACGCTCGTCCAGTATACGGAATGTCAGA
Organism: Vicia villosa; assembly: GCF_029867415.1. Classification (NCBI taxonomy): domain Eukaryota; kingdom Viridiplantae; phylum Streptophyta; class Magnoliopsida; order Fabales; family Fabaceae; genus Vicia; species Vicia villosa. The sequence goes on along the minus strand of NC_081186.1, from coordinate 95,313,839 downwards.
AATGACATCTCTTGGTCAGAGATAATGGAGTCAAGAGGTCAAGGGAATAATCCACGTCTCCCTAGGAAATAAGGATTCGACGAACCACTACCATTACTAGGTGAGCAATTGCAACTCCTAGAAACCATAAACCATAGTTTGTAAGCTTTTATAGACACCTCAACCTCGGGGTTAAGGGGGATAATCTCATATTCATCGAAAATACCCCTATATTACATAGCTTATCACCTCTGTGAACTTGCTCTCTCCACACCAGCTACAGCTTTGAAACAGGGTCTCTCACCACTGTGAGCTTGCCCTAAACCACCGAAGATCCTTAAAGCCTCTGGTCACCCCTACCACTTAAGGGTGCCACACATCTGTACTTTTTTAGCACGTAGAGTGACTATCACCATGGGGCAACAACAAAAATAACATGGGCAACACCTTTCTTTATCACCACAATTTTCACCGCCTCCTCTTGAAAACGGCGAAGAAAGATCAAGTCTTTGTGGTTAACACCATTGTCAGAGGTTCGCCAGTGGAGGAAGTTATAGCTCCTTCTAGAGGAAATACATCTAGCAAGTGTTATCTGCGAATGTAATATTCCTAAGACCCTCCAATGCCAAACGGAGAAGACCAGGGGTCATAATTATTTTATCTAGCAATGACGCCATCAAAGTCTACCCCTATGACAACGACTCTATGGTCATCACTGTATAATACGGTAACTAGGATATCAAGTGAGTCTTGATAGACCCGTGAAGCTCAGTCGACGTTCTATTTTGGAGCACCTTCAAGAAGCTCCATCTTGATCTTGACACCATTTAGGCATTACAGGGCTCACTAGTAAGTCTGTTAGGCGAACAAGTGCAAGAAAGGGGTCAGATAATCCTATAAATGACTTGCGGCTCGGAACCAGATTCCAAGGAGATTGATGTCAACTTCCTCGTAGAGGTCGCCTTATCTCCCTATAACGTCATCCTTGGTAGGTCAGTCATCACCTCATTAGGAGCAATTATATCAACCCAAAACCAATACCTCGTTCTGAGAAACCCACTACCTAACGAGCGAGTCAAGACGGTTCAAGGTGACCCGGAAAGAGCCCGAGAATGTTACCAGAATAGTCTGGTGATGGGGAGAAGGATGTCATCCATATGGCCAACCCCTTTTTCGAAGCACATGACACAAAACTTTGAGTTGAGACCCCATATTGGGCATGGAGAACGAAGGACTCACGCCCATGGGGGATCTCATCTGATTGTTGGGTCATCGAGCTACAAAATCTTGAACTTCACGAACTCCTACTCAAGAGACAGCCAAGTTAAAATGGAGCCCTTGATGTGCCCAAGGCGACGTTCATGTCAAACCATGACAACTACTATTATAATGTCACACCCTTCGGCCCTAAGAATGCAGGTGTCACCTACCAGCGACTCATGGACGTCGTATTCTCCCAATAGGTAAGTCCAAATTTGGAAGTCTATGTCGATGACATGATAGTGAAGAACTCAGAGGGGAGTAGTCATGCAATAGACTTGGAGGATGTCATGCAATCAGTCTAGAAGTATAACCTGCTCTTGAATCCCGCCTAGTGCTTATTTGGGGTGCATACGAGAAATTTCCTTGGTTTCATGCTAATGAAGAGGAATGTTGAAGCAAACCCAGATAAGGGTTAAGTTTTTGTCAACATGATAAGCCCCACCAATGCCAGAGTTCCTGCAACTAACAGGTTGTCTCGCTGCTCTATCAAAATTCCTCTTTTGTGAAGGCGAAAATGCCTTTCTTTTCTTTTCTGCCCTAAAAATGGAGAAGTTTAAATGGACCTGGGAACGCGATGAGGCGTTCTCTAAAATAAAATCCTTCCTTGCATTACCGCCCATCCTCACTTGTAAGCAAAGTGTTCAAGGGCACTAAAACGCATTATCAGAAGATTTATAAGCTAGCTTTGGCCGTTGTCGTCACTGTGAGGAAGCTCCAATCCTAATTTCAAGGTCATAAAGTGCTCGTAAAAACCAACAGCCATGTCCGAAAAATCCTTAAGAAGCTCGAACCAGCAAGAAGAATGGTGTCTTGAGCATTAGTACTCTCAAAGTATGACATCCAAGTGGTCCCAAGAGGAAGAATCAAACCCATGTTCTAGAAGATTTTTTTGCGGAATTCATCTCGCCAGTAGATGAAGAGGCACCGTCATAATGGACGTTCTTAGTCGATGAAGCCTCAAATGTCAAAGGGAGTAGCGTTAGAATAGTGTTAGAAGGGCTAGGCGACATATTAATCGAGCAGCATTGAAATTTGAATTTAGGGCTAGAAAAAACTAGTTCTAATATAAAACTCTCATAGTCAGGATGTTCCTTGCCTTAGATAAGAATGCTTTAAGACAAAAGGCGAAAATGACTCTCAATTGGTCGACAATCAAATCATCAAGGAATACCTGGCAAAGGTGCCTTAACATATAAAATATCTCTATAAGGTATGAGATTTATTAACTTGTTTTAAGTTTTTTGATATAATGTACGTACCTAGGGAGAAAAATTTAAGAGTAAGGTTTTTGTCTAAACTCGCCAGCATTAAGATAGTGGTATATAATAAAAAAGTGATACAAGAGACTTTAGTTGCCCCTAATATCGAGGGAGACGAGAAGTAAACCCAGAAAGCCGCTACATACTCAAGTTAGATAACACCCATCATGTGATATCTACAAGTGGATGAACTCCTTCAAGATGAATAAGGGGCAAAGAAGGTCCAAAAGCAAGCTGGTAAATATATCCTTCTAGAAGGAAAACTCTACAAGATATGAAAATCCTCCCTGATGCTATAATATATGGGGGATCATGAAGCCTCCTTAGTTCTTGTTGAGGTTGATCAAAGGGCGTGTGGAAGCCATATTGGTGGAATGGACCTCGCCTACAAACTACTAATGGTAAGCTACTATTGGCCTACATTGCTGAAAGAAAGTGCAGCGTACGTCAAGAAGTATGACATATGTTAGAGGCACGCCGACTTACATCACGCCTTGCCTGAGCTTCTTCACTCCATGGCGTTGCCTTGGACTTTTTACTAATGGAGATGGATATTCTAGGTCCGTTCCTTCCGGCGCATGGGCAGCTGAAATTTCTAATTATAGGAATCAAGTACTTCACAAAGTGGATAGAAATATAGGATGTTACCAAAATTACACTTGAAAAAGTTTGTTGTTTCTACTAGTAAAAAAGTCGTGAGCAAGTTCACGATGCCAGATATTATTGCCTCCAACATGTGAAAGCAATCTACCGGTACCACAATTACCGGATTTTGTTACAAGTTAGAGGTATAAACGAAGTTTGTCTCCGTCATCCATAATCAAGTCAATGAACAAGCAAAGTTATCAAACAACGTGATATTGAAAGGGATCAAGAAGAAGTTCGATGACACCAAAAAGGTATGGGCTAAATTACTCCAAAAGATATTACAGTTGTACATATCATTCCCCATTCAACTACCAAGGAGAATCCATTCACCATGATATATAGGGAGGACATTTTGTTGCCTGTAGAGATCAATACTCCTTCATGGCGACATTCTTAGTTCAAATTGAAAACGAACAAATTATAGCTAAGGCACGCTGATAAGTGCCAAAATGTCGATATTTTGAGTATATAATTGTGGCACTTATCGATTCTATTCGTATAGTTTTGGTAATAAAATCCCAACTTTTGTGTAAATATGTGTATATTTGAGTTTTGATTCGTTTTGTGTACCGTTTTATAGTTTTTCATTTATTTTATAGGTATTTATGCATATCGGAGCCTCGAGGAATAAAGTGTCGAAGGCACGACTTCGATTACACAATTTTGGAGCTGAATAAGCAAAATTATGCAGAACAGTCCGCTTAGTGGAGCACCAGCGCGCTTATGCTATCAAATTTCAATAAGCCAGCTTGAAGCAGAGCAAAACAGAAGCTGGAAGATTTTTGGATCTGCTTAGTGGAGGTAGCCCGCTTAGCGAGCTTACGTGTACTGTTACAGATATTTTAGGGAATAAGTGTAGTTCGTTTAGCGAAGGTAGCCAGCTTAGCGGACCTGCGCAAAATTGTGTTTATATTTCGTTCGTTTGAACCATTTTAGGGTTATGGTTTTGGAGAGTTTTTGGTTCCAACTCCATAATTTTCATTCTTAGAGTAGGATTGGCTTAGAAAACAACACTGGGTCGTGCACTTGGAAGATCGGAGGTGGATTTCTCATCAACCGGGGCTGACAACCCGCGAGATGTTTGGTTTATCTCTTCTATTCTCTGTGTATTTCTTTGTGTTGGTTTTGTTCGTATAGTTACTCGAATCTTATGTATATTTACCAATTATAATATTATATTTTACTTGCTTTACATATCTGTGTTGATGTTATCTTGGATTTTTGCTCTATGCTATGAATTTAGGTTGCTTTAGAGATAAACTGCTTGAATCTTTATCTAGGATGATTACCTGTTAGTTTCTGAACTCTAGAGATAGATTTAGAGCTAGCATTCACTATTTGTATCTGTACGTAATGCTTTCGTGTTTGAGCGGCGCGCGAGAGATCGCCGACGTGAGAATACGAATGTTCTCGCAGCTTCGCATTAGAGATAACCTTAGTTGTGAGATGATCTCGTTTGTGCTTTAGAGATGGACGCTTATGTGAGAGATACGTGATAACATAGATGAGCATCGTAAGTTGAGTATAATGGGTCGGTAACTTTATGTTTGTGAAGATTAAATATATTTGCATGCTTGATAATTTATTTCTCTTCTAAGAATGTGTGTATTTTTTCCTGTCTATATCCTTTTATCTTTTGTTCATTCAAACCCGAGCTCGAAACCGTAGAAACTGTTGAATGGCATCTCTCCATCTCTGAGGACGATAATTCCCGGATCAATATTTCCAAAACTTTTGTTGCTTGCCGCTATGCCTGCTTCAACACACACCATTGATTTAATTTATGAAGTAAGTGATGTCACCCACATCTAGGAGTTTTCCACCAAGCAAAGAGCGAGCAAAGATACAACTCTAAGGTAATGCCAAAGGAAATGTAAGAGGGAGACTTATTGTTAATACAAGTGGTCATACTTGCTTAGTAGGGTAATTTATGTCAATTTCTATTAAAGAAATTAGGGGACCCCGGGATACAACATCTTGGTATCTAGCCACTAAATACCATATGTATTAGAGTCTATGGAACGTCGACCTCAAACTGGGATTAAACTTGGGAGTAGGAAAGGGGATCCGTCATTTATTCGAGTATGGTCCTCAGTGATGTCAAAGCTTACATCAGTTCCCAATGATGGGACCCGTAAGGGTGAAGCAAAGCCATAAAAGGCTAAAACGATAAATAAAATTGGAGTAGGTGTGTAAGCAAGGAAACAAAATCAGGAAAAATAAACAATGAAACAAAAACATGGAGAAAAATGACGAAACAAAATCAAAGGAGAATAAACAATGGAACAATTGTTAGTGAATAAACGATGAAACAAAATTGTAAGGAGACATAATGGTGAAATGAAGAAATCAATCTAAAACGCCAAACAAGCAAAATAAATAAATTATCAAGTGAAAGAAAATATTGTTCAAAGCAACGCCATTACAAATTTGGGACTACACTACAGACACATAGTACAATCAAAAGACTACATATTTATTCCCCATTCTCTTGAGTATCACTAACAATATCCCCTCCAATAACCACCTTCACTAGGTACATATTTCCCTAAGGAACTTGAATACTCTTGCACATCACCTCCAACTGGTCGACGATATTTTTGAAAGCATCATAGACAACTTTGAGGCCTTCATCAACAATATCGTCGAGTTATTTCTTTAGAGCCGCCAGCTCCCCCTTTTGGGACTCTGACCCTTCAAAGAAATCTTCCTTCTCTTTTTGTAGGGCTTCCTTGGTTATATTGACCTAGGAGTACATTGTTGTCCCAAAAGTCCTTGCTTCTTCGAGAGCCTTTTCTTTACCCTCTAGAGACACGTGAAAAGTAGTCACCTTAGCATCCAATTTAGGAGGGGTGTCGTGGGTAACCAAATCATTTCAAGACTAGAGAACCTCTCCACTTCCAAGGCTCAGACAATTTTTCTTGAATTTGAGTTCGTTCATAGACGGTGACGTCATAATTTCCTTTCCATTGTTATTTCTATTTAGAAGGGTGATCCAAAACAAGTGTTTTTCTACAGCCAAAAACTGCAAAAGTTATCAAGGAAGCGCTCCTAAACATATGAAAGGTTGTCTCTACAATTAGCTCCAACTTACATTGTCAAAGAGTCTCTGGTATATGTAAGTTAATGTTCAGAGATAAAAGGCTAATGCTTCTTGTGAAATGCGAGATATCTAGGAGGGGACAGTCATACGAAACATGGGAGAAGCAGTTTCAATGTTAGGGAGGGTGATACTTGTGGAGGTAGGACCATACGACTTAGATCTCTTATCACGACCTTCATCCTAGACAATATCCTTCTCCTAACCATGTTTGTTGTGATCTCAAGCGACAGAAGCATATCAATCATTAGATGTGTTGTTCCTCCTTTTAGAGGAAGGTTGTTGTTGTTCGAGATAGGTTGTTTGGGTCTAAGCAGTAGAAAAAAATCTATTTTCTACAGATAGTTATCCCATTGTCACTTCAGTTTGAGTTCGAGTTGGAGTAGGAAGAAGAGTTTGAAACACGTCAATCGTCGTCCTGAGTTTCCTTCTCTTAAAGAGATTCTTGACGGAGCCATATTATCTACAGAAAGGACAAATAAGGTTAACAAACGTTAAAAGATTATATAAAATACGAGTATGATGATAAATTCTCTTTCCTCAGCAAAGAGTTATTTCCTATTTTGAGCATCAGTTGCGTCCATTACCGCTCGAGTATTAACGAATCGCTTATTCTGCATGCCAACCCTTACGTCTAAAGGGTCATCTCTTTCTTTCTAACCCAAGTGCTCCCAGAAAGGTATCAGATCCTCTTTTATTGACACTTTTCTGGGGGTCAAAGAGTCAGAAGATACGACATATGTGTGAGTCCTAGTTGAAGTGGCTCTAGACCCCAACACTTCCAGATCTTATCCTTACATTTAGTCGGCTTCGGGACAAAAGGGCTAGTTAGGGAAAAATTCTCCCTCAGGGGTCCTACATAATACATAGTGTGCCTTCACAGTCATGTGACTCACCAAAAGGAAGCGATCCTTGAAATGCTTCCAAAATTTGATATATATATATATATATATATATATATATATATATATATATATATATATATATATATATATATATATGCCAAACACTTTAGACGTATAGCACAACGAAATCAATCCTTGTCTCCGACAACTATCCTTGGAGGTACGCGTCACATTGAAGATATTAAAGTAGAAGTACGAGGCTGGTATTCACACCAATACTAAATATATATCTCTAGTATATAATATATGTATCATTGCCTCTTAAACATTGATTTATTCTATTTAGTTATGAACTAATGCCCATGAAAAGAATTTGACCATGTCTTTCTTTTCTTTCTTTTTTTTGAAATTTTAGTATCCGGCCTTGCGACCGATTAATTTAAGAGGATTAATTTTCTCGTTCATTAGCAGTGATCTGATTTAAAGACAGAACAAATTTCTGTATAGACTGACTCAACACAAAGAGTATTATCACTAAGCAGTATTCAAATCAAAGTAACACAAAAATTATTATCACTAAACAATATTCAAATCCAAAACTTTGAGAGAAACACACTTTTAAAACCTAAATCTTCGTCACTAGGTCAATCCTTATATTTTCTATTATTTCTCATTCAGTCCATGTGGATGTTGAAGTGTGATTATTTTGTTGTCGTTTTCACTTATCTTTCGGTCTTGTTAAGTGTCGTATTTCATTGTCACATCGCCAAACTCAAAAGCGGGGGTTCACCAATATCTTGTGACTTGTAGAATGTAACCGAGTTATTGTTATGTAACCTATTGGATTAAGTAAACTAGCTTAGCAACCAAACCATTTACTAAACATATTTTTTTGAAATTTCTTTGTGGACCCCAACTTTCTTGGTTACCCGCGGTGAAAATCTCAAAATGCCCCTATATTTTGGAAATGCATTTTCGAAATCATCTTTTTTCTGAAAAAAAAGTTGATTTCGGAAGTGCACTTCCGAAAACATTTTATTTTTAAGAAAAAAGTGTTTTCGGAGATACATTTCCGGAAACCCCTTTTTTTCAAAAAAAAAAAGACTTCGGAGATGCACTTCCGAATTCACCCATTAGAATATTTCGGAAGTACACTTCTGAAATATTACCTGATACAGAAAACTAAAATCAAGGTGAATCAATTGTATTAATACTATAATTAGTTGTATTAATTAAAATTATATAATTTAAATATATATTATTTTAATCAAAATATCTATTTAATATAATAAAGTAAAAGGAATGTTAATTATTTTATAATATAATATAGTAACATTTAATTGATGGATTAATATACCAATGACATATTTGAAATATTAATATTCTTTTATTTTACGAGATATATTTTTGGTTTTTGGTTGAATGTACGATTTATCACCTTTATTTTATTTAGTTTGTATTTTAATTTGTGTGTTAATATATATAGTAGCATTTAATTGATCCAAATATGTCATTGGTAAATTAATCGATCAATTAAATGTTAATATATATATATATATATATATATATATATATATATATATATATATATATATATATATATATAAAATAATTAATATTCCTTTTACTTGATTATATTAAATAGATATTTTGATTAAAATAATACATATTTAAATTATATAACTTTAATTAATTCAATTAATTATACTATTAATACAATTGATTCACCTTGATTTTTGTTTTCTGTGTCAGGCAATATATTGGAAGTGTACTTCCGTAATATTCTAACGGGAGTGAATTCGGAAGTGCATCTCCGAAATCACCTTTTTTTTAAAAAAAAATGTTTTCGAAAATGAAATCTCCAAAAACACATTTATTTTTCTAAAAATAAAGTGTTTTTGAAAGTGCACTTCCGATATCAACTTTTTTTCAAAAAAAATAATTTCGAATATGTATTTCCGAAACATAGAGTTATTTTGGGGTTTTCAGCGGGAATTCTCTCCACAAGGCCGTCTCAAGTTTTTGGAGGCCCTGTGTAGATTAGCCGCAATTTAACCATAAAAAACTATTAGAGGCCTTATGTACTCACGATTTAACCTACCTGATATTTTATGAGGCCCTATTTAGCTATAGTTTAACTCTGAAAAACTTGAGGCCCTGTGCGGTAGCCCGCTTTGCACGCCCTCAAAGACGGCCCTGTCTCTCCATCCATAGCGGGGTAGGGTCTATAAAGAAATTCTCTATTTTTTTTCTTCCTCCTACCAACTCACCTCATGATAAGTATTCGTAATTTGGAAGCTTGATTTAATCCGGTAACGGTAACACGTATTAGATAAGAGTTGATACTAATTGTTATGTATTCCTTTATCATTCCATAGTTTTACCTTAAATAGCCAAGTTTGTTGCAAAATTTTCAAATGATTGTTATCCGGTAAAGGATACCCACACTAATGGTGTGTTTGGATCACAAGAGAAAGTGGAAGGAAAGAAAATGAAAGGAAAGTAAAAGAAAAGAAAGAGAATAGAAAATGGAATGATTATTTAGTTGTTTGGTATAAGAGAAAGTGAAAGGAAAGAACGATAAAAAAAATAAGAAAAAAAAGTATATCTACACAATGACAAAAATAACCCTAATAATTTTGTTAGTTTTCTGTTAAAATATTTATGAATTATATTAAATTATTTTCTGTATTTTTTATTTAAAGAAATTCAATAATTTTATGATAAAATAAAGAGGACTAATAACACTTATAAATAAATGTTAAATTACATAATTTAATTTTTTTTTTACATGCAAATCAAATTCAAATTAATAAACTATATCTTAATATAAACTAGTCTACTAGTACATGAAAAAAATTGGATTTTGCGTAATAAGTTTTTGATATTCAATAACCCTTGTTAAAAAATAATTGCAGAAATCAAAATATTTATCTATCCAACCATAAGGTAGATCAGCCGCTACTCCCCCAATACGAAAAAAATTATGCATCATTCTCGTACCTGTCGCAGCTTTGAATAGATAATATATTAATTCTCTTTCTCTAAAAATATAGAAAAAAGGGGTTTGTGTGTTACCTTCTATAAAATTCAATATGAAAAAAGTTAATAAATAATGTACCAATTATTTTTTGTTTTATGATTGTTCTATAACTTTAATAAATAATGAGTTTAAGTAAATAAATGACATTTTTTTATAGAAGGTAAAAATTAAAAATTAATATAATTAATATAAAAAATAATAATCCCCAACATTGCAATTGCAATGTTACTTTTTGTGATGTTAAGGTGAAATTAAATTATTGTGTATGTGAGAGAAAAAGAAAAATGGGAAGGAATCTAACAAATTTACACTGGTTTTTATGTCATTTCATATAAAATATGTCCAATTTACACTTTCCGTTCAGATTCGTGAGGAAAGGTTTTTTGTGTGGGTCCCAGCTGCAACTTTCTCTCCTTTCAATTTTTCTGCTGTTTCAAACAAATGAAACTCAATCTTTCCATCATCTTTCCCTCCCTTCACTTTCTTTCCTTGGTCTATCATTAGAAACAAACACAGTGTAAGGAAATCCAATAATAGTAAATGGCAACTATGAATTTAAAAGTATCCTAAACAAAACAAGACAACATAAACAATTAAATTGTATTTAATTAGCAGTGATATGCAGTCTTTGAGGTAGTGAATCTTTTGGGAGAAGTAAAACTCAGGTGCTCTTGGTTCAATTGAAAACTTTTTGCAAATTCAGTTGTTTCCACAAGAGATTCAAATGTTAGCATTCCTTGCTGCTCCGTCATCCGACACATAACAAGATACTTTTTCTACTGGGTAGTCAATCGCAAGGATTTAAAGCACTGTATTAACTGTAATCAAAGGCGGTTCTCGAATAGTCTGGGTCAGAGCTAAAATTGCAAAGCTGATTTATGGTTACTAATCGAACTCATGTCACCTTTACAAGTTCGACATAGTCTCACATCACCTTACAAGCTGATTTTGTAGGATTGAGTTTGGCTCAACCCAAATTTTAAGACAAGTCAAGAAAATGATCAAACTTCAAAACTGAGTAGAAACTAAATGACAGTTATTTGAACGTATCCCTCAAGGCCTATAAACATTGTCATTAACTATTATGATTTATTTATAAGAATTGACAGAAAGTAAGAGGAATATGCAGCTAGTTGACTTCTAACCAAAAAATCACTCTGTTAAAAGTTTATTTACAAACAAAACAGCTATTTCCAGCACAACATGTATAGCAAACAATTGTCTTTTAGGCCACTGCTCATGTGAAAATAACAGCTTATATTTCCTTGCTAGGCTTAATATAAAAAATGGTATTTATTGTAGCAACAAATTGGTTGATCTGCAAATGGGTTAAAGAATAAAAATAACTCAAATCTTCCACACAACATAATGACTAAGCCAACAAATCCAATAGATGACTTGAGTTGGTGTATTGCAAGACTGTGAACATTGAAATTAACAAAATTTATTGATGACATAATGTGAATCTTGAAATACAAAGTATTTCAGTGACTCATCCATAGACACGAAACTTATGTGATCAATTAGTCTTTGATGACTATGGAGGGAATGTGAGCAATCTTCCGTTACTCTTTCACTAGCTTCCTCGGCAGACTAGCAAATTTGCGGCCAGTTGTTTCTCCTTTTCACCTTTGACTGATCAGTAAAACATTTGTGGCATCTGGTTGCAGTTCGTGTATGTGAATTTGGCTTCTCACAGCAGCAAGATTGGGCAGAATCAGGGGTGACACAGAATTTAATACTATGATTGAAAAAATGAGTTAATAATGCTATAATCTTGTATTTTATGTTATTATTGAAATTGATAAGATTCATTGATGATCACATAGTAAGAAAGAAACAAAAAAAAGAAGTATTTCAAAAACTCACCAAGACATGAAACTTATGTGATCAATTCGTCATTGATAATTATGGCAGGAATGTGAGCAATCTTACGCCACTCCCTCCCTCGCTTCCTCCGCAAACTTGCTTGCAGTGATGGACAACAGGTCATACTTAGTACTGAAAGAGATGAAGGCAATCCTTTTTTTGGCAAAGTCTTTAGTTTGGGAGCATTAAAAATCTCAAGGTTTTGGAGAGAAGTGAGATGTTGAAGCCACTTCCCCTCAAAGCTTGTATTACTAAAACCACATATGTAGAGTGTCACAAGAGATGAAGGTAGAAATGGCCTCATCAGGGAATTCACCATATCATCGCCTTTAATCCGCAGCACTGAAAGACAAGTGAGATGCTCCCAAGTTGGCTTAGTATTCCACATCAAGCCTCCAACAGAGCCAACCGTCAATTCCTGCAAACTGCTAGGCAAATCATCTATGACAAAAGATTGAAGATTTGGTAGACTATCCACTTCCATTTCTTGAAGGTTGGTTAGAGTGTGCATTGCTTCTGGTAGTGAAGGAAGCTTCTCACACTTCCATACTGCAAAATAAACAAGGTTTGGAGTGGCCAATCCACTTGGGGGAAATGACTCAAGTTCAATACAATCCCATATTTTGATGCTTCTAAGAAATGAGAGACTCTTTAGTGACGCATCTTCTGCAATTAATATTGATTTCAGATTTTTACAACCCTCAATAAACAGTCTCTTGAGGGCAGGGAGAGCACCCAAGGTAAATGATGTCATTGAATTGCAGCTATAAGATATTTTCAGTTCCTCAAGCAATGTGTAATTGGACAGGTATTCAAGAGGAAGGAACTCTAGATTTTCACAATTACTGATTATGAGAAATTTCAAGGTTTTTCGAAGTCCGTCTGCTGGAAAAGACATTGAAGATGGAATGCCGTCTATGGTCAGTTGTTGAAGAGAATTCAAAGGGAACATCAGTTGCCTGGATACATGATTAGATAATGGCGTTGATTGAACCACTAAAGGACATTCTCTTAACTCAAATTCAGTTAAGGAAGGAAATTTGTCAACTACGTTTCCAACTATCAGTTTCGGGCACTTACTTAGTGACAAAGTTTTGAGACTAGTAAACTTTATAGACCTACCTCCAATTAAGTTCCATTCATCCCACTCCTGCATATCCGCAAAGTGTAGGATCTCCAAGGAGGGAAACGGTTGAAATGAAGAGCTATCACTTCCATAGAACTCAGTACCAATTGTTTGTACTGATGGCATCCCTTCAATAAAGAGTTCTTTTAGATTTTCTAACTGTCCAAGGGGTGGAAGCCATAAACAATCATCACAATTCGAGATCTTTAAATACACCATGTTTCTAAATGAAAAATCACCTAACCAATTTGGAAAGCTGATTCCACCACAACCTTTGATAGTGAGACTTTTCAAATTTGTTGAGGGTTGCAAATGTTCAAGTACTACACTTTTTATTTGTGAATCTGGAAAAGTACTACCACAGTCCCATTCCAAAGCTAATTCTTTTATTTGTTCTTTCATCTTTGTATTAGATTGATCTACTTCAGAGGGGTCAGTAACATTTTGTAGTTGTGAGATGGAAAGTTTTCCATGTAGGTGGGGAAAGTTTCCCAACTCTGCAACCTTTAATCCATCATTATGTTTGCTGACAACAAAGTCGGACAAAGTGTGGAGATTTTCTAGTTTGGCTATTTGTACGGGCATCTTCTTCAATGCAGTGTCACTAACGTCAAGGTGGTGCAGATTAACCAATTTTCCCATGTCCTCAGGCAATTTTGTGAGCCTTTTACAGCCTCCCAACAACAAGAACTGCAGATTGTAAAGGTTGCATGTTTCAGACGGCAACCATTCAATATTAGTGTGAGAAAGATTTAAGTATTGTAGGTATAACAAATCTCCAATAGACTTGGGAACCTCGGTGATACTCTTGTAGTTGGACAAAGACAACACGCGTAATTGTTTCATTGTAGGCAACAAGTCGTGCACTACCTGGTTCGATATCAAACAACGAGGCGATTGTTTTTGTAATGGAAGTGCTAGAAAGGTACGTAGATATTTTAATCCATACAACTTCTCAAATTTATCAAATGAGTCATATAGCCCTCGATTGTATGACAAATTTTGTACCCTTTCATGTAGGTAATGTTCGCCCAACCTGATACAATATGGAGATGAAACCATTGTAGCTAAATCATGGACAAGGTTATGCATTTCAAAATTTTCTTCCTTGTTCTCAGTAGACCGCCGTTGTATCAACGATTTTGACACTAGCACATCAAAGTATTGTTCTCCAACTTTCCATCTTTCCTGACTTGTGAACGAGCCTACCAAGTCTTCTGCAATCCACAACTGAACTACCATTTTTTTTTCTAAGATGGACTTTTTTGGAAAAATAGAGCAATATGCAAAGCATCGTTTTATAGGAGGCGAAAGATAATGATAGCTTGATTCTAGAGCAGCGTGCACCTCGGGATTTGTTGGTTCCCAAATGTTACTTTCTAGCACACAATTCCAGTCATTTGGGGACAACTTTCCGTAAAGAATAGCCCCAAATTCTACTGCAGCTAATGGTAATCCATCACATTTTTTTGAAATTTCCCTGCCAATTTCTTCTAGATGAGACCGTTGTTGGTCGTTACATGTTCCAAATGCATATCTGGCAAATAAAGTCCAGCAATCTTCATTTTCTAGAGGCCTCAAATAGTGAACAAAGAGAATCGTTTGCATGGATCTTGCAACTCTTTCATCCCGCGTTGTGATGATGATTTTACTTCCCATTTCCCCGGCATTAAAAGTGTCCATCAAACTGATCCAATTAACAGATTTTGTATCCCACACATCATCCAACACTAGCAAAAATTTGGAAGTATTTAAAATTTGTTGCAATGACACTAATAGAAGATTCGGGTAAATGGTGTATTTTCCTTTTGCATTGTGAGATTCAAGAATTTGAGAACTCATGTTTCTATTACTAATTGATTGTGAAGTGATAGATTGAAGAATGGTTTCAAAAACTCTAACAGCATCGAAATCTTTGGAGATATATGCCCATACTTTTAACTCGAATTCGTCCTTTACTTGTGGATCATTGTAAAGGTGTTTAGCAAGGTTTGTTTTACCAATCCCTCCCATACCAACAATGGAAATCACTCTTATTTTACTATCACCATCACTGCTAGACAACAAAAGATCTTTAACTTTTTTTATATCACAGTCTCTTCCATAAATAGAAGAATCAATATCATCCTCCAAATTAGAATCTGTAGGAGTTCCATGTAAAACATGGCTGCAATTAGAAAACACCAACCCATCTTGTTCTTCTCTCAAAATCAAGCGTTCTAATCTTTCAGTTAATTTATGTGTCTTAGAAAGCATGTTGCGCACCTTAGTAGTAGGAGTTAGGGTTTGATACGGAGTTTCCACTGTGCGTCGCGATGCCTCGGTGTTGATTTGGCCAAACAATGTGTCAACTTGATATACAACATCTATCAGCAAATCCAGCCATTTCGTGTCCTCGGCATAATGATGAAGTACAGGTTGAACCCTCGCGAGTGTTTTCTTCAGATTTATCAACACTGAAACGTCAACCTCCTTCGTACTCCGGAAATCAGTAGAAACAAGCTTTTGTAACAAGGCCTCCACAGAAGCTGAGACGAGTGTTTCTCCCACAATAACCTCTGCCATCAGTTGATTGATTTGCTTGGAAGATGAAGAATAGCTTCACAGAAATCACAACAAAATGCAATTTGATGAGAAAAGCAATTGTATGAAGAATAACTTTTGTTCCTCGCTTTCACTTTATTTGGGAGAAAGAAAAAGTGAAAGGAAATAAATTAAAAGAAAGAATGTTTATAGCATGATTGTCGCATGTTGTTTGGGGTTTCTACACAGTTTAATTTTTAAAGAAACTTCCAAGTTGATGGAATGTTTTTCCATTCCTCAACGTCATAAAGCACAAAACACGCTCCTACCCTTTTATTTGTTTTTTTTTTGAGAAAAGGGGATGTGCATTATTCATAATGAATAAATTTATAAAGTGAATTTATCTTATAATTTGAGGCGGAGAAAGTATATTACGGGAGAAAAACTTGTTTGGTTCAAGGAAGGGGAGAGAAGGGATGAAATGGAAAGTATTTTAATTAAAAGTATGTTTGATTTAAAAGAGAGGAGGGAAATGGAGAGAGAATTTTTAATCAGAAATATGTTTGTCTCATGAGAGAAGAGAGAAATTTTAAAACTAATTTATCTTTTAACATTTAAAAAAGTATAACATTCCAACTAAATCAAATAAAAACAATGTGATATTCACAACAACAAAATTTGTCAATTCATAAACAACTAGATAATTAAACACGAAATATTTTATATTTCAAATACTTTAAAATATATTTAAACGTAAATAAAATATTAATAAATTGCATTCAATAATAATATGATCCATGATCAGATGAATTATTTTATTATCTTGATGATCCATCTAATTCCATAAAATACTTATCAAATTAAATTATAGATAATATATATAGCTCATATACTACAACTATATATAGATATGTAACATAACACAATAACTTATAAAATAATTAAATTCTTACAAACAAAATAATAAATAAAAATGAATAAAATAATTAAATTCTTACAAACAAAATAATAAATAAAAATGAATAAAATAAAACACATGAAAAAATAAAGAAAGTAGTAAGCGTATTAATAAAAAAAATAATAGAGTTGTCGTAAAAAATGGAAGAATTCTAATAAAGCGACAAAAATTAACGTAAAATATATATTAAAAATAATTTCAGATTTTAATAAAAAAAGTGAGGGTAATTTTGTCAATATAACAAAAATAAATTTTATCATAACTCCTCTCTCTTCCCAAATCTCTCTCATTTGGAGTGAACAAAAAATTACTTCAGGAAGGAGTCTGATTACCTCCAATCCTCTACCCTCATAAAAAATTGAATTAAACATACTTAACTTAAAATATTCCCTTCCCTCCCCTCTAAAACTCTCAACTAAACAGACTCTTAGTTAGTGTTAGAAACAACCCATAAGAAGAGAGAAAATTTTAAATTTAGGCTTAAATGCAACTTTGGTCCTCCTATTTAACTTAAAATAGGGACTAAAATGGTGGTTTTGAAAGTGGAGGATCAAAATTTAAAAAATAGCTAAATAGGAAGACCAAAGTTGCATTTAAGTCTTAAATTTATTTAAAATTTAATTTTGTTTTTAATTGAATTCATAGGGTGGTTGTGATTGAGTATGAGAGAGAAAATTATTTTTGTTTTTTAATAAATAAAAAATTGTGATCGGTTGTTTGTAAAGTCAACTGTTATGTTTGTTCTCATGCAAGTATTTTTCATATTACGGAGTTTAGTGAAATCTATTTTAAAGTATTTGATAAGTCGTATGGATATTTAGAAAATGTAAATGAATTATTCAAATAATTAAAAAGTGTAAAACAATATACAAAAATTGAGCGGATCCATTTAAAGAACTCAATTGGGTGATGGGTTTTTAAATATGGCATATCTGACCTTTTGAGATGTCGCTTCAAACTCATTCCTTGTTCTACTAATTGTTTTATTACATACTTCTTCTGATCACAACTATAAACAAAAACAACTATTTTCACAGTGATTGAGAAAATTAGTTAAGTGTAATTAATCTTTTTACACTTCATAGCAGGGGTGGAGCCAAGGCCCAGCTAGCCGGGGCAGGCGCCCGGGCTCAACCCCTATTTTCTTTGTACTCTCCCCAATTTAATAATCAATTTTTAAACAAACCCAGGGGCACAATTAGGGACAAAATTAATAAAAATAGGGTGTAAAAATTAAAATAGATAAATAATCAATGGTGTAAAGTTTTTGCCCAGGCTACCTAAAATTCCTGGCTCCACCACTGTTATGAAGTGTGGTTGTTTTGTTACCCTATCAATTAGAAACTGTTGCAATTAGGTTGATTTAGTCTATTAAGATATTTCCACTTTGTAGGTGAGTTAGGTTAGTGTTTCATACCACGTTTAAGTTTGTAGGTGAGTTAGGTTAGTGTTTCATACCACGTTTAAGTGTGGTAGTTGTGACGTAAGGCTACTTAAAAGAGACATATGTTTTCATTCAATAACCGAAGAGAATTTTTCTTTCATGTTACTTTGTTTTTCTCTCTGATACTTAACATTTGGTATCAGAGCTCCGCAAGGGGCATGACTACCTAAAGTAGCAGTTTTCTGTGAACATTAACAATGACAACTTAATGGAGCAGTAACGGTTTTGCGTAGCTAGTAATTCCAAAGTTTAATGGTCATTATGATCATTTGAACATGTTGATGGAGAATTTTTTGAAATCACTACTATAAAAAACACATATAACAACGGTCACGAAAGACCTATAATAATAGTTGAACAACCGTTATTAGGTAGGGTATAGTTGTAAGTGGAATATTTACAATCATGGTCGATTGCCTGTTGTAGTAAATTGAATAGCATGCTACATACAACCACGGTTATATTAAACAATCATTGTTGTATGTCTTTTAATAAAATTTTAAAAAAAATGCAGTAGTAGAACAACAACAACAAGAATAAGAAGATTCTTCTTCTTCTTCTTCTTCTTCTTCTTCTTCTTGTAAATGAAAGATGATGTTTGGATGTAGAAGACGAAGTTCGTCTAAGTTAGATTTTGTCTAAGTTCTAGTTTTCACGCGAACCACTAATAGTAGTGTGTTGCGCATAATAATCACTAAATGGACGACCAAGATATGTTTAAGAACAGTGAAGGAACTCAATATATAGGCATGCTACATACAACAACGGTTGTATTAAATAACTATCGTTGTATGTCTTTTAATAAAATATAAAAAATGCAGCAGTAGAACAACAACAACAACAAGATTCGAACTCATGATAATGCGCTATATACAACAAAAATTATATCAACAACCGGTGTTGTATGTCTTTTGATAAAATATAAAAAATGTAGCAGTAAAACAACAACAATAGCAAGATTCAAATTCATGACCATACACCACTTCTTACAACGATTAAAACTTCTAACCATGGTAAAAAGTGGCTTAAAATAAATTAAAAACAAAAATAAGGTGCTAGGATTCGAACTCATGACTAGGTGCCACTTTTCACCACAGTTGGCAGTTCTAACCCTGATGAAAAGGCTTAAAAATGAAAATAAAAGAAATACTTATAGTGGTTGCTATATTATACAGTAGTTTCTCACCTCTATCAGCCCTTATCTAGTATGGGTTGTCACATATACTGTACTTTTATCTAGTATAATTTGTGCCCATTGTGGCCCCTCGGTAAAACAAACCTGGGCCACCCTCACTGCATTCAACCTAAGTATTATTTTTGCGCTCATCCCACATCATGGTGAACAAGAAGACAATTACTCCAGCCAACGAAGACTTTGACAACGAGGTAAGTGTCAAAAAGGAGATGCGTGCCACTATAAACGACCTTCGTTGTCAGAAACAAACTTTGGAACAAAACGTCCAACAAATCCAGCAGCCCCATGAAGGGACAAATATGGTAGATGAATTGGAAGCATTTAATATCTAACCTCTGTCAAACAAAACATTGGGAGGCGTTCGTTGGCTAAGTTTGATGGATGCAACGACCCATATGAGGTTGTGGCCTATCTCAACACTCTGATGGACATCATCGGAGCACCAGACTTTTTAATGTGCAAGCTCTTGTCTGAAACCTTTAGAGACGCAACCCTGAGATGGAATCTGGGCCTCTCAAGGCTCTCTGTCACCAACTATCAAGATCTGCTAAAAAAACTAATCGATCAATTCACTGTAAGCAGGCACCGGAAGCTGACAGTCACTAGTATGTTCAACTTACTCAACGCCCATTAGAGTTATTAAGGGGGTATTTTGCCCGTTTCAACAAATTGACCTTCAAGGTGATTCATCCCAATCAAGAAATATTCGTAGGAGCATTTCAAAACAGGTTCAAGGCATTTCACTTCAATGAATCCCTCGCCCAAAGACCAATGGTGACATTGGCTTAGGTTGTGATACGAGAAAAATGTTACATCAAGGGCAAGGAGAATAATGCTGAGAAGAAGGTCCATGACGCAAAAGAGTGCGCTTTTGATGCAGACAACTCATGAAGGAATCAATACACATCGCCCATGAGAGACAGTGTGACATTCAAGTGGAATGGAAAGTCCAACGAAAGTTTCACTCCCTTCAATGCCTGTCGAAATTAGATACGGCAAAAGGCTTGCACATGCCCAATATCCACCAATTAACGGCTCCCAAGATAGAAGTCATGGGACCTGATCCTCACAGCTGGTACAAGTTCCATAAGATCATAGACATACGGCGGAAGATTGTTACCATCTCAAATAGGAGATAGAGAGCCCCATTCAAGAATGACACCTAAAGAAGTATATTAAAGGAAACTCAGCTAGAGGATCGGTAGAATCCAACTCACAAAGTCGAGATTCGTTAGACAACCCATGACCCGAAAAAGGGAATGAGCCAACTAAAGGTGGTGAGGACCAATTTATTCACCATACTTTTAACACCATTGCAAGATCTCTAGTCCTATCTGCAAAGAAAAAATTGCCAAGTCCTGGCCGTTGATAGCTCCCCTATGAATCTGAGGCAAACAAATGAGAATCTCCAGAGATCAGGATCACCTTTTCGAAGAAGGATTTTGTCGGAATTCACCCTCACAACGACAACTTCGTGGTTATCGTTGTTTATTGCGACAATTAGGAGATCAAAAGATTCTTTATTGACCAGTGGAGCTCCGTGGACATCTTCTACTAGGACGTATTTGAGAGGCTTCGTCTAAATATGGAGGACCTAAAACCCTTTTAGAGATTGTTGGTCAGTTTCTCAAGCGAACCGGTAAAAGTAAGGTTGTTCAAAAGAACTGCCGAACTGAACCGAACTGAAGTTAAAATAACCAAACCATTAGTAATGGTTAGTGAACCAAACTTATATTTTATTAATGGTTCAAGAACCGAACCGTTAAGCAATTAACAAATATATAATTAACTCCGAACCGAATCGTTTGTTACATTAGTTTCTAAATTGAATTGCTTTTTCAAAAATAAAAAAATTTAAATTAAAAATTGTTATTTTTTTAAAATAAAAAAAATGTTTTTTGTCGAAAAATAAAAAAGTCAGTTTTTACGAAAAATAAAAGTCAATTTTTTTGAAAATAAAAAAACTCAATTTTACTGTATTTTCAAAAAAATTCAATTTTACTGTATTTTCAAAAAAACTCAATTTCACTGTATTTTCACAAACCTCGATTTTAATGTATTTTCAAAAAACTCAATTTTATTGTATTTTCAAAAAACTTGATTTTACTGTATTTTCGAAAAAAACTCGATTTTACAGTAATTTTAGAAAAATTCGATTTTACTGTAATTTTGAAAAACTCGATTTTACTATATTTTCAAAAACTCAATTTTACAATATTTTCATAAAACTCGATTTTACTGTAATTTTGGAAAAATACTGTAAAATCATTTTGTAAAAACACAGTAAATTCGAGTTTTTTGAAAATATAGCAAAATCATGTATTCTAAAAAATACAGTAAAATTGGGTTTTGCTGAAAATACAACAAATTCGATTATTTTTAAAAAAATAGTAAAATCGAGTTTTTTTTGAAAAAATAATAAAATTCGGTATTTTGTAAATAAGGTAAAATAGAGTTTTTTCTAAAAATACAGTAAAATCGAGTTTTTTAAAAGATGCATTCAAATCGAGTTTTCCAAATATACAGTAAAATTGGGTTTTTTATGAAAGTGCTGTAAAAATATTTTTTTTTAAATGAGTAAAATTGAGTTTTTTGAAATAACAGTAAAATTGAGTTTTTTTTATAAAAATTACTGTAAAATCGAGTTTTTTCAAAAATACAGTAAAATCGTGTTTTTTGAAAATATAGTAAAAATCTTTTTTAAATACAGTAAAATTGCTTTTTTAAATACATTAAAATCGAGTTTTTTGAAATTACAGTAAAAATTAGTTTTTTTTAAATTACTATAAAATCGAGTTTTTCCAAAAATACAGCTAAATCGTATTTTTTGATAATACAGTAAAAACATTTTTAAATGCAGTAAAATCGATTTTTTTAAAATAACAGTTGTTTAAATAACCAATAAATATGACATTCACAAAATGAGGGAAAAAAACTTGATTTATCCCAAAAATTCGTTTTTTTTTTCTAAAATAAAAAGTCATTTTTTTCGTAAATTTGAAAAGTCGTTTTTTTTTCGAAAATAAAAAAGTTGATTTTTTTCGAAAATAAAAAAACAATTTTTTGAGAAAAACAAAAAAAAAAAGTCTTTTTTTTTTAAAACTAAATATAACGGTTTGGTTCTTTAACAAATGGTTTAGTTTTAAAAAGTTTGTCTTCAAATGGTTTGGTATGGTTCGGAATTAAGAATCGTTATACCAAACCGAAACTTTTGATTTAATTCGGCTCTATAAAAATTGAAACGGTTCAATTCGGATGACCTTATGTAATGGTTCGGTTCAGTTTTCTTACATAACTGAACCATGAACAACCCTAGGTAAAAGTAAAGGGTTACATAATGTTGGAGTCTACCTTTAGAGTAGGAGAAAATGCTTGAGATCAAGGTAATGTATTTAGTCATTGATGTGTCCTCGTCGTATAATATGATCATAGAGCAACATGTTTTTAACCATTTAGAGACCGTTCTATCCACCTTATAATCTATGCATGAAGTACATGCTCTCAGATGGGCGGGTCGGTGTTATTCAGGGAAACCAATAGATTTCCAAAAAAATGTTATGCGGAAAACTTGAAGTTAAAAAGGGTTGGTGTAGTAGGCGTAAACATTGTAAATACAAAGATACGAATAAAGTCACCAAAGAAGTTTTCACTTAGAAAGTCCTAATCCTTAATATATTAAAACAAAATATAAGTTTCTCTCCTGATCCTTAATAAATTTTCCTCCTAAATTCTTATTAAATTTATAGTTACATTTAATTATTCAAATCTTTTTATTTTTTTTTATACAACTCTTTTCAAAATATCAATTCCACTAATTAATTGTTATTTTTTTATAAAAATACAATATCTCTTCCTAATATGTCTTGTGTTCGCACAGGTAAAATTACTAGTCAATACAAATCTGTGGAGGAGGCGGGTTATAATCAAGGCTCTATTTAGGTAAAAGTACTAATCAATTTAGGGGGGAGAGATCATTGTAAGGACTGGCCCGACCTAAGGGAATCAATCTCACCGTCCACTAGTGGGGCTCCCGTTTAAAGTCAAAGCATATCTCTTTATGGACTGGTCCGGCACAAGGATTGTTAACACCAAGCCGGATTTAAACTTTAAACTCAAAACCATGAGAAGAGCACACTCTCAAAACTCAAGCCTCCACTACTAAATCAACCCTCGAAGGATTGCAGCCTCCTAAAACTATTAATGATGCTAAAACTATTAAACATGCCTTTTGAGGCTGAATACGTATTTGTAAAAGGTGCTTATAAAGCCAAATGAAAGTGGATGGCTAGAGGCAAATATTTTGGTTTTTCCACATGCGAACAATGACATCTCCATTCATTTATCTGACTTTTATTTATGATTTAGGAGTTTGTTTGAGAGTAGAAACTTATATTATTGGAATGATAATTCTCATAATATTAGAATAAGTAATTATATTTTCAGATAATCATAATGCATTTGGTAAGAGTATTTAACACTTGTATGAACATTACTTCCAATGGTTCAATTTATAAAAGCCTCCTTTGGATTATGACCTTGTAAGTGTAACACTCCGATACATTACGTTTGAGGAATGAACTGGTGATTTATAACAAAGAAACAATAAGCAAACTTGGCAAATAATCAAATGGTAGACTGAATGAGTAAACTTTTGAGATGATCTTTCATTTCTCGAAGGATTCCTAAAGTTGAAAGCATGTCATAAGGATTCTTACACATGCAACCAAAATAGACAGAAAGCAATCCTAAAACCATTACACCTAAGAAAACAGGAAACTGAAATTGCAAAGCTAAATCAAAGCATCAACCATTGAGCAATTAAGAAAGCGTCCGACTTTAGTTATGGCAAACCCGACAATTCGTGATGCCGTAGCAGACTCTTTCTTTGCTCTGGCGAGATTCTCTTTGCAAAGAATCTCTTTCTCACATATTGCTTTCAGCTTATCAGTCAGTTCCTTCTTCTGCGCTTCACATTCTTCCAACTCGAGCTCAGACTGTTTCACAATCTTCCTGTTCTTAGCTACTTTCACTTTCAGATTGCTAGAATTCATAAGAAGCTCCTTTGCCTCAAGCACATCATTTAGCCTCTTGTGCAGCCATTCAACTTCAACTTTCATATTTCTTATTCCATCTACAAGAGCAATCTTGTTTCTCAAGGAACTTTCTTTAATACTGCGAACATCTTTCTTTTCGAAATCCAATATGATTCCGCAGATAATTTCCAACAATTCTGACCTGTGTTTTGCTGATCCAGTCACACATTTCTGA
Source organism: Vicia villosa (assembly GCF_029867415.1). Classification (NCBI taxonomy): domain Eukaryota; kingdom Viridiplantae; phylum Streptophyta; class Magnoliopsida; order Fabales; family Fabaceae; genus Vicia; species Vicia villosa. The sequence goes on along the minus strand of NC_081186.1, from coordinate 95,289,319 downwards.
GCAATATCTCCGTGTTTGTCTATTATTCTTCTTAATATTGGCCTGAATTCCATCTTCACATGATATCCATTAACCAAGTCCCCAGGCCGGCTCGGTAAATCAGATTCAACTTCATCATCATCAATTTCATTTCCCATCATAGCAACCATTTCAGATAGTTTGGAGCTATATGAACGGGTTTGGTTATCATTTATCATTTCATCTTCCAAAGTCTCCTGCTCAAGAGGAATTCGTTTCAATGTTGGAGGAGGAACAAATGCTACCAGGTCTCTTGAAGGGGATTCTCTTTTACCAGAATTTTTTTCTGATCCTTGATGTTCCTGCACCAAAATATCATAATAGATAGTGATTTAACAGTTAAAAAAAACAAGATATAACATATGTTACAGTATTTCTTACAGAATCGATAGTCTTGGTCGGATCATCAACTAGTTGGATGACATTAGGAGCAGAAGAATGCCCCCCTCTTAACAAAGATGTGAGTCCATTTTGACTAGGCTTTGAAGCAGATCTTAAGGTTCTGCGGTGGCGATTAGAAACCTCTTTATAATTCTCAGTTGAATTCTCTCTAGCAGAGGTAGGGCAGTCCCAAGAATCTGACTGAAGAACATAAACATAAAAGCAACAAGTTGAAAGTTAGGGTTTATACCAACAATAGTGAAAATATATACTAGTATACTTCATTTATTGTTTATTGTACAGTATTGAAAAGTAAAAAACCCTTTTACAGTGAAAATGAAAAGATTCATGAGAACGACCCCAAAAAAATCATGTTAGCTAGATAAGTATTGTTATTGCATGCAAGGTTAACCACATTTCAAACACCATGCATGTTTGAAAGTCTAGAACTAGAAGGTTAAACATGGCATGGATCCATCAAAGAGTTTATCCAGAAAGCTTTACCATGTTGTTGAGATTGGTTGACTCAGATTGGGAAGCATTTTCAGCATCGTCGTAGTTTTTCCTTTTCTGTCTCCTTGCTCTATTTTTCTTTGATGCCATGGCTTGTTCTTGATAGTAGATAGAAATGAAGAGGTTTGTGTTGTGTGTATTGTTGAAGAGTAGAAAGAAATGAGGAGGCTAGTGTGTAGATTGAAGCAACAAAATAATTACTGGAGTACTTGATGGTCAGAATGGTTGGTGATAATAAATAGTGTGATGATGTGATGGTGAAAGTGACTTATAACTGTGCCAGTATCATGACGGAGGAGAAAGCAAACCGTTGGTTAGAATTGGTTCAGTTTACAAGTAACAAAAGTTACTGTAATATTTAATGGAGTACAACAGAAAATATCTTTGCATCGACATTGAAAATAAACCAGAAAATAATACTAGTATTATATTTGGGGATGTGTAATAGAGATTAAATATTTATATCACTATTAATTCATATATTATTTTTCAATTTAAGTCCTCATTTACTTATAAAATGGAAAATTATTCGTTTTAAATAATATTACTTTATTGTGATTTATTTTAAATACTTTATTACTGCCATTAAATTCAAAATAAATGTTAATTCTATAATATTTTTATTAATTTTTCCACAAAACTTTTAAAAATAAATTTGGAATTATTAATTCCTAATACTGCTAACTCGTTTCATTTTATACTATCTTTTGTTTATTTTTGAACAATTACCTCATAAAGACAATTTCCACGATAATGTTTTTTTTTTTTAAATGGAAACTAATGGACTCTTTTAACTTTAAATAGAGTATCTCTTTTTATATTGATCGTTCAAGATTATATATATATATATATATATATATATATATATATATATATATATATATATATATATATATATATATATATATATATATATATATATATATATATATATATATATATATATATATATATATATATATATATATATATATATATATATAGAGAGAGAGAGAGAGGAGGGATCAAATTACACCCGAAGAGTTACACCACGAGTTACACTCGTTCAATAACTACATCTCGAATTAATATTTTTTAAATTCAACCGTTGGATTGAAACATAATATCATATAGATCATACCTATAAATTTTGAGCTTAATCTATAATGATTTACTATATCATCAAGATATCCAAAGATTAACGTCAAAATGAGCTTTCATATAACGTTAATTTTGATGTGATTCAATGACATAGTAAATCATTATAGATTAAGCTCAAACTTTATAGGTAAGATCTATATGATATTATGTTTCAATCCAACGGTTGAATTTAAAAAATATTAATTCGAGATGTAGTTATTGAACGAGTGTAACTCGTGGTGTAACTCTTCGGGTGTAATTTGATCCCTCCTCATATATATATATATATATATATATATATATATATATATATATATATATATATTACCAGAATTACATTTTTGTGTGAAAATTATTGGAACAAACTCAAAATTTGTAGGTGAATCAATAGAGAAAATAGAGAATTTGAGAAGATGAACAAATATGAGATACTAAGTTAGAGAGAGAGAGCAAATGAAGAAAATTGTGTAAAATGGCATTAACTTCAAAATCATATTACATGAGGGTATTTATAGGATACTAAAATAATACAACTTGGAACCAAACAGACCCATAAAGCAATTTAAATTTCAAAATATCGCACAGGAAATCGATTTCCCCAAACTGGATAATCGATTTCCACACCAGAAAATCTAAAAATAAAACACTTCAAGTCTTAAGAGATTGATTTTCCATATAGGGGCAATCGATTTCCCCTTCGCAAATTCGCAACTTGTTTTTCGCTTCGACAATATCCTAATCGCAACTGACCTGCAGACACCATATCCCTCAAGTAATTGAACATCATCTCAATATGTTTGCTTCTCACATGTGATATGAGATTCTTAGCAAGACTAATAGTTGAAACATTATCAACCAAGAGTGTGACAACTTCCTCTACCTTGTTGCCCAACTCTTCCAACACATTCATAAGTCACACAGCCTAACACACACACAACGACGTCGTGATATATTCGGCCTCAGAAGAAAATAGTTCACCACATTTTCCTTTTTAGAACACCGCGAGATTGCTGCTCCCTCAAACATAAAGACATAACTAGTCGTAGACTTTCGATCATCTTTATCTCCGTGCCAATTGTAATTCATGTAACCGAACAATTCGTACTTCCTGCCCATGTCAGTTGCAGGAAAAAGAATTCCGCAACCAAGAGTATCTTTGACGTAGCGTAGGATTCTTTTAAGTGGTGCCAAGTGAGATACATTTGGTCTCTCCGTGAATCTACTCGCAATACCGACACTAAACGCCAAATCTGGCCGCATATTGCATAAATAATGTAATGATCCTATCAAACTCCTATATTACACTGGATCCACATCCTACCCATCCTCAATTTTGGAGAGTTGTAACCTTGCCTCAGCCAGTGTACTAGCAGCATTGCAATGCTCCATATCACACTTATTCAATATCTCAAGTGCATACTTTCTTTGATGCATAAGTAGTCCTAATTTTGACTCGTGGAACTTTATGCCAAAAAGGTAAGTCATGATACCAAGGTCACTCGTTTCAAACTCTTCCATAAACTCAATCTTGAACTTAGAAATGCTCAACTCAATATTGTCTGTGATCAACAAATCGTCTATATATGAGTAAAGTATTATCACATATTTGCTCACATCCGTCTTCACATAGACACCATGCTTTGAAACACACTTCTTGAAGTCAACGTCGACAAGGAGTCCATTAATGAGTTTGTTTTAAGCTCTTTGAGCTTGTTTCAAACCGTATAGTGCCTTCTTCAACTTGTAGACCCTTCCCTCTTGATCTGTCACGACAAAACCAGAGGGTTGTTCTACATAGATTTCCTCTTCAAGTGGACCATTCAAAATTGTGGATTTCACATCCATTTGATACATTGACCAATTATTGCAATTCGCAATGTCAATAACTAGCCTAATGGTTTCCAGCTTAACAACAAATGCAAAAACCTCATCAAAGTCTATATATTCTCTTCGCGAAAAATCCCTTCGCAATAAATCGAGCCTTATACTTAACAATTTCGACTTTTGGATTTGTCTTCACCTTATAGACCCATTTCACACCAATTTCCTTCTTTCGTTCCGGTAAATCGACCAACTCCCAATTATTATTCTGCTTGATCGATTCCAACTCTTCATTAATCGCACACGGCCACTTTGGATCGCTTAATGCCTTTTTTGTGCTAACGGGCTCAGATTCGGCCATAAGTGCAAAGTGAATGAGATTTCCATCATTCTTAATCTCATTGTTCTGGAATACTTCACAATCTCGAAACATGTGAGGCAAACCTATTTGCCTTGTTGGTCGTCTACTAGATTCACCATTTTCGACTTCGACCGGTTGTTGTTCAGGATTTTCCACAAGTTGATTTTACGTGTTTGCTTAAGGAAATCGATTTCCCCTTCTTCAAAACCTTCGGAATGTAGAAATCGTGAAGGAAATGAATTCCACCAAAAGGATTGTCGATTTTCACTTCCATCATGCCCGTTTTTCACCTGTCAAACGACCTCACTTCATCCACGACAACGCCCGCAACAATGCCATTTTGTTAAAGCGATAAAGCGACAAGCAAGAGATTGGAAGTATTCCGGGATTTATCGTGTCCACAGAGAATGGTTTAAAGTAAATGCGAGAATTTAAAGATATGAACATAGAGATAATTCCCTATTTGAATCCAAGAAAGTTGAGAGAACAATCGTCAATATCATCACATATCGCTCACAACAAGGTTATGTCTAACGCAAAATTGAGAGAACAATCGTAGTGTCTCGGAGGGGATGTCGCACATAACTCAACAACACAATAACATTAAGAATTGATACCCACTATGAACATTCGACCTAAACCTATCTCTAGAGTCCAGAATATAATAGATAATCATCCTAGATAGAGATTCGAGAAGTATATGTCTATAGCAACCCAAACCCCGAGCATAAAGCAAAAGTCAAGGATAATCACCGATAAAGATTTGAGAAATAGATTTTATACAACACCATAATCTATAGATATACATAGAATCAAAGTAAATATACATACAAAACCACACACGAGGGGAGTACATAGAGAATAGAGAAGAGGAATCAACTAACTCACACGGTGTCAAACGCGATTGAAGTTTAATCCCACTCCAAATCCACAAGATATAAGCTCCAAATGTGTTGTAGAATTATCCAAGAATCAAAGAAATGAAGGTGACGGTTTTGGGACCTAAAAATGCCCAAACCATACCTAAAAAAAGGTGTTTTTGCCTTAAATATACAATTCTGCCCAGCAGATCTCGCTCAGCGTTAACAGAAGTTCACTAAGTCCGGTCTACTGCAACTTGAAATGTTATTTCGGTCATAACTTGAGAATCGTAACTCTGATTTACGTCCGATTTGAAGCGTTGGAAAGCTTATTCAATGCTCTATCTAAAAATGACTAAACGACAACCAAATTGATTATTTTTATCATCCTTATTTTGAGCCTTATTTTTTGATGAATCGTTAAACATTGCATTCTTGAAGCTTAGCCTTTGCCTCTTATTACTCGATACTCCAATTATGAATGAATACCTACAAAATGAATGAAAAACTATCAAAGGGTACACAAATGAATCAAAAACTCAAAAGAATACGTAATATGTACAAATATAACGAAAACATACTCATACACGCATAAGTTGAGAAAAAAGAGACGATAAGTGTCCCAAAACTATATACAAAAATAACTACAATTGGACACTTATCAACCGATCACCATTCCCCACCTTCGTTGGCCTCGGGTGTTACATGCCCACCAGTTTCAGCTTGGTTCATCCCCGAACCACATCGTATTGGGAGATGTTTGTTATGATACTGTTTGTAACGCCTTAGACTGCTTTCAACATTATTGACTAACCCCATAAACCCACAAGGGTCTTTTCAGCATGATTTGTCCTCACTCATACGCTTTTTGGGAAATTTTCTAGAAGGTCACCCATCTTAATACTACTATAAGTCAAACACACCTAACTGTGGAGTTTTTATCTGTTAGGCTACCAAAAAAGAAGATGCATCTTGCTAGTATAGGTAGTACTAATCAGTCCTTATAAATATTTATTCAATCATGCAGTCCTATACTTGCACAACCCCATGATCCCTCTCATCCTGATGTGAATTCGGTGACCACTCCCCGCCCTATTCGACCTCGGGAGTGTCTCATTATCATGACTCGTGTACTGACAACCATTTTTCTCATTTGTTTGCCTCAATTGTTACATAAGTGAAAGGCCTTACATTCTCATTTAGGTGGCCTTCAGGAGTACAAGAGGAGGATTGATGCTCCGACCGTATATGATGTCATATGTACACCATATGCAAACCATAAAGTGCATTAAGAGTTCGACGATACAACCTTTTTCTTGGGTTACTTGCAACAAGAGAGTTTTGTGGCTAGATATTTACTTGAGAAGTGTCTACGCCAATGTGGTTATGTTCAGAGCATTCATAGACCAATCCACATTGTTCCATATAGGAGCATCGATATGTGGTTTAGGTTTAACATTGTGAGCAATTCCATTGCTATTAGTGATAATGCAGCGAAGGTGTAGTTCATTGCGTAGATTTTATTAATTTGTCATTATTTATTGTTGTTGACATTATTTTGGTTTGGAATGAATTACGTATGCATAATTGACATTTTTATCCTAACATTGCACTGAATGAAAATTAACATTACATTATTGCCAAATTAACACAACTTAACAAGAAAATTACACAAACAAAACTAAGCATTACTAGATGATTCAAGACTTTCAACATCTTGATAATATCATCCACAAATCTCGCAACTATTGCATCCACCTCGATTAGACTATTTTTTATCGGTGATATGTGTTCCACGTAATTTTTAAATCTTCATCCGTCTTTTGCTCAAACTTACAAAATTATATCTTCTCTTCATTATCAATCGTTAATGAACAATACCCAATCATAACTTTTTTTATTATCAGCGTGGTGCAAGAGATTTTCTAGTTTAAATTTTAGAATATTAAGAGAAGTGTCCCATGCGAGCCTAAAATCAACAGAAAATTTCATACACAAATGTGAGACACTAAAATTTCGATATTGTGAGGTGTCATCTGAAACAGATATTTTTAATATTACAAAAATATGTGAGGGGCCCGATATGATTTTTTGGGTGCCAAGTATCAATGTTTTGGGTACAAAATGGGCTTCTAGGTCAAGGCCCAAAAATAAATATGAAAGTGAAGCTTCGCTTCACAATGTCCACCATTGTCCTCCAGTAAACACTGTCCTCGCTCACTTATTCATTTCACACCTTAAACCCTATTACTCTTTCTCCTCTTCCATCAACGTCTTCAACCATGTCTTCTATGCTGGTACGTTCTCTCTCTGTTCTTCGTTTTCAAGTTACGTAGTTTCCCTAACTTTACTTAACCTAACTCATTTCTGAAAATGCCGTTATTGGAAACAGCAACCTCAGATCATACTCTTGAAAGAAGGCACAGACACATCGCAAGGGAAGCCGCAACTCGTAAGCAACATCAACGCTTGCACCGCCGTTGCCGATGTCGTCCGGACCACCCTAGGTCCTCGTGGTATGGACAAACTCATCCACGACGATAAGGGATCAGTCACCATCTCGAACGACGGCGCTACTATCATGAAGCTTCTGGATATTGTTCATCCCGCTGCTAAAATCTTAGTTGACATTGCTAAGTCTCAGGACTCTGAGGTAACTAACTAACTAACTCCGATCTCATCATTTTTCCATTAACTGCACTTATAATGAAACTGTTTTTAATTTATTGTTTGGATTCTGTTCTGAGATCGGTTTTTATTTATGTGTTTTTGTATTTAGTAATTATGCTAGTTTCGTTTAGATGTTTGAAATTGTGGAATTAAAGCCTGTTTTGTTAAACAACTTAAATAAATAAGTGCTTATCATGTTAGTGCTTATGTATGAGTTGTTTATGTAACAAAAGATAAATTAGACACAAACTTTTTCATACAAGCTATAAGCAGTTTTAGTAAACTAGCTACCCTAGAGAATTTATGGAAATAAGATGAAAACTACTATGAACATTTAATAAGTTGTACTGTAAGCCCTCCCAAACCGTCTCATAATTGCTTGTGCCATTTCTGAAATGTGATTTTTTATTTTAGTGATTGTGCTTGTCTCGTTTAGATGTTTGAAATTGTTGAATCAAGTCCTGTTTTGTTGGACAACTTAAATAAATAATTGCTTATGTCATAAGTGCTTATCATGTCAGTGCTTATGTATAAGTTATTTCTATAACAAGATTGGGAACACAAACTTTTGGATATAAGCTATAATCTGTTTTCATAAGCTAAGATAGAGAACTTATGGAATAAGTTGAAACTGCTTAATGAACATTTAATAAGTTGTATGCTCGCCTAAACTCTTGCATATGAGCTATAATCTGTTTTCATAATCTAAGATAGAGAACTTATGGGAACAAGTTGAAAACTACTTAATGAACATTTAGCAAGTTGTATGCTCTCCCAAACTGTGTTGCAAGTGCTTATGCTAATAGGTAAGTTCAGTTAAGCCAATTCAATTAAGTTCTAAGTGTTTGTTTGTTTGTTTGTAAGTTAACTATAGTATTATTGTTGTGAACGTGAAGGTTGGCGATGGAACCACCACTGTGGTATTGCTTGCAGCTGAATTTTTAAGAGAGGCAAAGCCTTTTATTGAAGATGGTGTTCACTCTCAAAATTTAATACGAAGCTACAGGACTGCCTGTTCCTTGGTATGCAGTTATATTTCAAATATATATATTTTTTTATTTTCTGTATTTCTTAACGCAATTAAATTCTATTGGTAATGTTGGGTTTTTAACTTGTTGCAATTGTTTTTGTTATGCGTGATAATTTTTGCAGGCGATTGAGAAGATTAAAGAGCTAGCTGTTAGTATTGAGGGAAAAAGTCTGGAAGAGAAGAAAAACTTGCTAGGAAAGTGTGCTGCTACAACACTTTCTTCAAAGCTTATAGGAGGGGAGAAGGAGTTCTTTGCATCCATGGTTGTCGATGCCGTAGTTGCGATTGGGACTGATGATAGGTTAAACATGATTGGAATAAAGAAGGTAAACTTTTTAGCTTATTTTACAACCTTCTTTCCTATATAATTTGGCACTCTGGAGGAAAATGTTAAACACATGGAGTTTCATACATTGTTGTTAAAAACTTCATTAGTCAGTGTTAGGTTATATTGTAGGTTTATTGCAGTAGATATAATTTTAACACACGCTCCTCGCATTTGAGGAAAGCTGGTAGGTATATATAGTGTCGTGCCATATAATTGTCATCCAAATGATTCCACACCGTGTCTGTACCATTTAAGCATTTTTTGTGTGTGGAAATGGTGTTATAAACATTCGGGTTTTCTTCTGCAGGTTCCTGGAGGTAACATGCGTGACTCATTTCTTGTCAATGGCGTTGCCTTCAAAAAGACATTTTCATATGCTGGGTTTGAGCAGCAGCCCAAGAAGTTTCATGATCCAAAAATACTATTGCTTAATGTTGAGTTAGAGCTGAAGTCTGAGAAAGAAAATGCTGAAATAAGGTGTGAATATTAAAATGTTTTGTTTGTCTTGTGTCTGTTGATATCGAGGCTCTATTAAAGAGTTAGTAATGTGACTTTCTTCTTTACTTTCTTGTGTTTTCTACAGATTATCAGATCCATCCCAATATCAATCAATTGTTGATGCTGAATGGAATATTATTTATGACAAACTGGATCGATGTGTCCAAAGTGGTGCCAAAGTTGTTCTCTCACGCCTTGCTATTGGTGATTTGGCTACACAGGTTTTAATTGTCATTTTTAGAACTATTTATTTAATATTATTGGAAGTTGTATGCCACTCAGCTCTCCACAACATATAAATTTTGATGTGTGCTATCCTGTTCTGGGACATGATATACTTTGACTCATATGATATACTTACATGTATTGTATAACTAATAACTAATAATAACTATGAGCTTCTATTGTTCTATTAATTATTTTTTGTATTTAGCTTTGTTTGTATTGGCTCTTATTTTCATAGTATAAGTGTATCTTGACATCCTTAGTAATAACTTGCCCCTGTTACAGTATTTTGCAGATAGAGACATTTTTTGTGCTGGTCGTGTAGCTGAAGAAGATCTAAAAAGAGTTGCTGCCGCAACTGGGGGAACTGTACAAACATCTGTTAATAACATTATTGATGAGGTTGTGTATTGTTTGTGTGGGATACTGTTAATAACATTATTGATGAGGTTGTGTAACTTTATGTGTTGTAGCTGAAAGACTGAAATTCCTTTTATGTATTTGCTTGAAGGTTCTTGGAACTTGTGAGACTTTTGAGGAAAAGCAAGTAGGAAATGAAAGGTTCAACATTTTCAATGGATGTCCATCTGGCCAAACAGCCACCATTGTTCTTCGTGGTGGAGCCGATCAGGTGTGTTGCATGTGATGAAATAAGTGTTATGTAGCTTTTAGTTATACATATTTAATAGGATCTCCCATTATGGGCATATATTTGATTTTTGCTATTTTTTCACAGTTCATAGAGGAAGCAGAGCGAAGTTTGCATGATGCAATCATGATTGTTAGAAGGGCTATGAAGAATTCAACTGTAGTTTCCGGTGGAGGTGCTATAGATGTATGTCTCTAGTCAAAACTTAGTGTTACATCTCATTGTATAGTGATAGTGACTGTTAAGTATTAAAATTAGCGTTGTTATTGTTGACAGATGGAAATAAGCCGGTACCTAAGGCAGCATGCACGCACAATAGCTGGAAAGTCTCAGCTTTTCATCAACTCCTATGCCAAAGCTCTTGAGGTAAGTGTCCGAAGATTAAAAACTGTCTATAGTGGTATTTGTTTACATTTTAGAAACATAGCTTTGAATTTATGTAATTCAGCACCTGTTTGACACAAGTGGTCTAAAGTTCAAACTAACAAGATAAGAACAATCAGCATTGTCTATCTTCGCAAATATTTAATCAAACATTAATGTCATTAAAAATCAATGTTTGGTTGTTCTTCAGTACCTAACAAACCAGGCATCATTATGGAAAATTTTCATATATCTATTTTATCTTGATCTGAAACTGTTAATCATATACTTTTAGTGTCATCAAATAAAAGCTATTATATTATAGCATATTAGAATTTGAACAAACCACCATTGTCTGTTATCCACAATATAAAGAAAATCGGAACAAACCACTATTTTCTATAATCCCCAATTGACAGCACTTTTTGCTCTATTATTGCATCGTTGTGGAGGAAGGGGTTGGGCGAAAAGTTGCCCTTTTTATGTATGCACTTTTCTTGTTGCTATTTAACCCAGAATTTGTTGCATTTAATGCCTTGTGATTTTGAACACAGTATCCACTCATTGGATCTAAGGCTTTAATTTCTGAACTTTCTACTAATTGCCAGTGAGAATGCAGTAGTTTTGCAAGATATACTTTTTCCATTTGTTGATCAGCTCATCTTGAAATCACTTTACTGAGTATCTGGTTTAACATGCATAGTTGCTTAGTTGTATTTTGATGCAGACGAATTTATGGTGTTATTGCAGGTTATTCCTCGGCAATTATGTGACAATGCTGGATTTGATGCAACTGATGTGCTGAACAAACTAAGACAGAAACACGCACTTGCTTCTGGTTGGTTGACCTCTGTTTTATGTGCACAATTGCTTACATATACTTGCCTGAAGAAAAAGTGCTAAGTAGGGCTGTAGTTGGGCCAAGCCTAGCTGAATATTAGATAATTAGTGCTGTTCAATTGATTACAAATTCAAGCAAGATCTTATAATATGTTAAAGCATATTATGTGACAATTTTATAGTGTGAACTGAGCTCAAGCACTCATGATTAATATAAAATAATGTGCATATTTACAACAATACACACAATTATTGTCTATTTCATTGTCGGTCATCTGAGAATTAGATTCTTGGGTTTGATTTAATTAATCAAACATGTTCAAGCATCTTATTCAAAATCTAAGGAGAAAGACTTAGCCAAAGTGCTAGGCTGTTGTTCTGAAATGTATCTGTTAATTTGTTTTGCATGAGAAGAAATAAGAAGCTAGCAAGTGTATGTTGGTTAGATTAACCACTGTATCTATTTTCTTTTAACCATTGCTTCACCTTATCAGTATAGAAATTTATTCAACGGCTTACTTTTACCAGCAATAAGCAAACCAAGTTTAGCTTCTTGGCCTCATTAAATTATAAACCAGGATTTATGTAATTAGGATTTAGTTTATGCTGTCATATTTAGTATATTTCTTTGCAAGCATGTTCTCTTAACGACCTTTGCACTTGGGGGTGACTTCAAGTTTGTAGATGAGAAAATGTGTCTAATTTATAGATTCTCTGGCCTTGAATTGATTTGTGCCTGTGTGTTGAAATGTGTGTGTTGAAATGTATCTGTAAATGCATTTTTTATATAGTAAATTTTGTAGAGTTCTTCTGGTGGGTCAGAAGTTAAAAATCTCATTTTTCCCGCTTGTTTAAGGTGAGGGGGCACCGTTCGGGGTTGACATAGCCACTGGTGGAATTGCTGATTCATTTGCCAACTTTGTCTGGGAGCCTGCAGTTGTGAAGGTAAACACCCTTCATTGTTTTATTTTTTAATTCTATTGTTCTATTCTATGGGGTGTCTAAGTAAGTTAACACATTTGCAGATCAATGCTATAAATGCCGCCACGGAGGCAGCCTGCCTTGTATTAAGTGTGGACGAAACAGTTAAAAATCCCAAGGTAAATAAACATCCAACCATTTATATCATTTATATTTACCAATGACTATTCAATTTGAAAGAGTTAATGGTCTATGGTATATTCAAATTTCATTTTAATTTCATTTCATGTTTGGCACAATTCTTTTGGTAAAGGATTTTCTACTTTGCAATGTAATTGTATATAAGTTTTACCTTGGGATATGTGCAGTGTCACATTGACTCTTTCCTGCATAAATTCACATGCAATCCAATTGGTCTCTACTTTTTTTGTTGTCTTTTAAGCATTGTGTTTAGGTATCACTTCACTTGGCATTAAATGTAGAGTTACTAGTTGTCATGGTGCTTAGTCCTTGCAAATTTATTTTGCTCAGTATTGAAAACCATATCATTCTCACTGCCAAATAGCATATTTACTGTGTGGTAATGGGGATTAGTCCCTTACTCCATGCGGATTGGGACTCCTAAATTAAGAGAAAAGGTAGAATGACATTTCTATTTCTCAGCAGGATTGTTTAGATGTGGGAATAGTAATCTCATTAATAAGTTGTCTGAAATGCCATTTCTGGAATGATAATAATCTTTAATGGGTATATAAACATCCTGTTAACATTTTTGGTTAGATGATTCTAGTTAAGGTCTCACCATGTGAATTAAACTTTACATTGATCAGCAGAATTATGTTGCCGTGAACCATTCTTTATGTTGATTAAATAATTTGTTTTCATTTTATTCTAGTTCTAGCATGTTAGCTATGAATAATTTTTACTGTACGGCCCACAAACAATTTAACTTATTTCGAATCTTGTGCACATACTTAATACATTTACGTTCCGTCCACTAATATGAAGAAATGGGAAACTTCATTTATGGCTCTGATTTTGATTTTCTTATTATTAAATGTATGTAGTCTGAGAGTGCACAAGGGGAGGCTGCTGCAAGTGCCATGGGAGGTAGAGGCCGTGGAGGAGGTTTCCGTGGTCGTGGACGAGGAATGCGTAGATGATGAGAAGTGTGTTCTAATGGGTTAGCATTTGTCTCGTGTGTTGAATGTCTGTCTATTACGCGCAAGGCCACTGCATGTATGTTTCCGCCATTTGTGTTGCTAGAAGCATACCATATTTATCTGATGATGTGAAATGCTAACATGGGGGATTCCTGGACCATCATCATCTGATCTAACTAGGACTTGATGGTAGCAATTTTCAGGCAGGCATTGTCTTTTTGTATCTGTTCAATTTATATGTTGGAGAGGCTGAATTAGATGGCTGTTGTTGGGGACTTATATTTTGTGTGAAATTTTGCTTAACCTTCAACACCAAGTATTTATAAATTAAGTGCATGTGATTTTATCTATAACTTTATGTTAAGTTTATGATATGTCTAGGTATTGTTAAGTTTATGTTATGTCTAGATTTTGTTATGTTTAGATGTTGTTAAGTTTATAGTAGTATGCTATGTCTAGATTTTGTTATGTTTTGATGTCAAGTAAATACTTGTTATGTTTAGATGTGGTAAAGTTTATGTCATGTTATTCTATGTGAAGATGTTGTTAAGTTTATATTAAGTTTAAGTAAGGATAAGTTATGAGCAAGTAAGTAGATGATAGTGCCAGAGTAATAATATAGCGATGATTCATGATCACCTATATATACAACACCACAAAGTCATAGCGACCCAACACGCGCAATACGTGCAATCCATAATGTTAAAGCATACGCCTCACCATCTGGGTTAATTCAACCCATTCATAAAGAATCACTATCGTCTACAACATATATCGCTTAGTCATGCCAAATAGTCGAGACAATGGTAGAATGTCATTAAAAGGTCCAACAACATCAGAAGGTTCAGTAACATCATAAGGGTCAATTGAAGCAAGAGGATAATAAGAGGATGTGATACTCTATAATACCACGCTAAGTACCCATTGCATTTTGTGTAATCCCGACGATAATACTTATCATGTTCGCTCAAAATCATCCATTAACGCTAGATGGCACAACAAAGACCGGTCGTTGTATATCCTGCACGTTGCCAAGTTGGTGGAGACACCTCTCCAGAAGGTAAGAAATCATTAAACTCTCCCAACGCACATCACCTAAAAATAACGTGTAGCCAAATTATTGATGTACCCCCATGGTCAGTGTATGGTGTCCAGAAGACATGATCAAGGGTGAGAGCGTCATTCCTGCGTTAGTACCCTTGATAACTGCTTGAGATGGGATGTTTTGATCTCTATATTTTTGTATATCCAATATTGCAGTAAAATATACTAGTTAAAATCACACACTTTTACACTAATAATTACAAATAATATAAACCTAAAAAGGCTCATATAACCATCAAACTGGCTCGTCTCAAATTTTGTAGGCTTTCCAAGAGCATGATAATAACCATTACATCACTACATCCCAAGACCATCCATGAAATCCAAGCTAGAAGAACAAGGATATGTATCTTGCATCAATGTACATGCGACTTATCTATCAAAATAGTGCATCCAACCAAATGTGCATATGTATCAACATGATCAAGATTAGACACCTCAACATATGCCTTTATATCAACATACTAGGATCAGACACCGCAACATGTGTGTCGTCATCATTGCCTCTAGTGCATCCACCTCTACCTACTCGGCGTCAGATAGTACGTGGTCCACGGATCTCTCCAGTCCTTCTCCAATGAGAACCTCTGAGAGCTACTCTACCCGCCCTCGTACACAATAGGCCATCATAAAGATCATCTGTGTCGTCGATAGATCTCCCAACTGGTTTGTCACTCGACCTAGGGATGATTCGACCATTTCGTTCTCTTTGTCTCACTAATAAACAAACAAATTAAATTAATAATTAGAAAATATGGGGGTCCTATTTGCATTTAAACCAGATTTTACAAACAATCCTGTAGAAACTCATGTATCTCTATCGGATTTTATCAAACATCCAATGAAAAATCAAACATTACATATGGGTTTTATTACACATCAAGTATAATTGCAAACATTTGTTGCATTTGTAACTAATTTTTTATTTTTTTTTAAATAATTTGTGAATATTCGTCCAGTCCATAGAAATTCCAAATTTTACCAAAGTTTAATATATACAAAAAAATGAATTTAGTTTTATAGTTTTTTTTTATCAAGAGGGTAATATGGTCTTTTTTTCATTCAAAGTGCGGGGGTTATAGACTAGCATAAGGGTGTCTACTAAATTACTCGTTTTGGACTGACCAAATGTTCAATAAAACCAATCCAACTATGGCCCAATCCAAACAAAATGTTCAATTAATGAACAAGTGTATTTCCACTTCTCAAGCACTAATTTGATCGTTAGAGTGTTAACTTTACAAATACTACATCAGTTATCACCAAAGATCTCAATCACATTGTCAAAGTCTTTTTATAGTGGTCATCTTTTACATCTCAAACATTCTTTATTCCAGTATAAAATAGATTATAGTATTAATTTTATGATTAGAAAATATCTTTCATAATATTTCTACCTTATTTTCTTATTATTTATCGTATTTATAGAATTCATTTGTTCTTATTTACTTGTGGGTTTTAAAATTTAGTGTTATATTAATTATATGTTAATTTG
Source organism: Vicia villosa (assembly GCF_029867415.1). Classification (NCBI taxonomy): domain Eukaryota; kingdom Viridiplantae; phylum Streptophyta; class Magnoliopsida; order Fabales; family Fabaceae; genus Vicia; species Vicia villosa. The sequence goes on along the minus strand of NC_081186.1, from coordinate 95,272,960 downwards.
AATATTCTTAATTATTTGTTACAAAAAGAAATATAGATTAAAAAAAATAGTAAAAATATTATACTCTATTTAAACCCTATTTTAAAACAATTAATTTAAACATGATTTTTAAAGGTGAAAATAATATTTGCTCCAAAAATACATTTGTTGCAAGGTGAAGTTTGAGGAATGATTAGCTTTCACTAATTGTAATGAAGAAATGTTGGTGCATTTATAGATATAGGAGTATTATTCAATAAAGCTTTGCCTAAATACTTGCACATAGGTTCATTTCACAAGATAAAAATAAGCTTTTCAAAGCACCACTTTAGTGTTGCTACAAAAAAGCCATTTCAATATTGTTCTAAAAGACCACAAGTTTCATCATGAAAATGAAATATCGCATACATTAAAGAAGGAAGCTAACCAAAATACAATAGAAACATCAAATATAATCAACACAAGATGAAGATTCTTAAGAATCAAGATTCCTCAATACCATAAACAAGAAATGCTTACAAATATCCAACACAAACAAATCACTTCAATAACTTGTAAATCAACTTCATAGCTAAAACATTGAAAAACAAATTCAGACTTAATAAAATGTGAATAATAAATAACTAAAACTTCATTGTGCTATAATAATCTCAGAATCCTTGTGAGATTAGCCGCTTCGGCTTCTACAGGAACGGAGGCAATATCACCCACCGCCGAGGATACCTCGGCCTCCCTTCCTTTCCATCAAACAACTGCAAGTACACCAAAGATAAGATGTAAGATTCACAATTATACGATGCAAAGAATGCATAAAATGATAAGGAGACAAACCTTCTTCAAGCGCCTGTGCTTTGCGAGAGCCCAGTTGGTCATGATGAAAGTAGCAACTGCAACAAATACATAACCGGCAATGGTTTGCGTAGCAATGTTGAAGCCCAACCACTGGTAGATCTCTGTTGTGTAATTAGCACAAGTAACAATATTGAAGAGAAAGCCGCGTGGGATTTGGTATCCACCTTCTCCAGCAGGTCCGCGAAGATTCCTCAGTATTATATGGCAATAGAAATTCGAAACTTGACAAAGTACCCCGAACCCAAACCCGATCTTCATTTGAAGGTCACTCACAGGTGTATATAATGGATGGTTCACGTAGTAAGCGATGTAACAGCCGAAGGTCCAGTAATAAGCACAGTTGCGGAAAACATTGGAAAGAGGCGAGGTTGCGTGGCTGAAGCGATGCACAAAAAATGTTTCCAGAATTCGTTTGGCGTAATGGAAACACCAATAGTACATGGCATATGTTTGCACGGGGTGGTGGATGACATGTTCGTCTTTGTAGCCGAAATATTGGTAGACAGCAGGGTAGTAATAGAAGATTGGATAGAGAAGCAACGGCCCCAAATACTCGAAGAAGAAAAGCGTACGGTAAGAAACCTGTGGACCTAAGTCCTTGAATTGTACGGTTAAGGTTTCAGAATTTCCACTCGTATAGTCGTTCAAACTCTTTTTATAGTTAAGTACAATCGGCTTTTCCTTCGATCCTGGTTGGACAGGAAGTGTCAGGCGCTGCCTCGATGGATGCTTCTTGACTGTCGAAAGTAAAACATACAAATTATGTTACCGAGTTATGAAATGAAATCCAAAGCAGCCTAGAGACGTACATACATATACATACAAACAAGACACGTTAAGACTTACTTCGCTTGTGAATCGCCTCCTGCAAATCTGCAACCGTAGCCTGATGCAAAGAAACAATTACACAACACAAATCATAGATTATTACTTCAAAAAACAAATCTATCATTTCCAACTGAAAGGAATTCCAAATTCTATATGTAAAATCTCTTTCCTATAGATCAAATCAATTTAAGAAATCAAAACTAACTTTTTATGACATAACAAACACAATAAAACATGAAGAACAAAATTTTAAGAAATTTAGAAAAAAACATACAGAATCACCAAGCTCAATGCCACCTTTAACAATTTCTCTTCCACTCCTAGAAACCAAAGAGACCTTCATCTTGAAAACCAAAACACACCCACTTCACCAAACAGTTTCAGCAACACACTTCACTGAAAGATCATATGCAAGATTCAATAGAACTAGAACCTAAAAAATTTGAAAAAAAAACACAAAAATAGATTCAATCAGAGAATCATAAAAAAACCCCACAAGGCAAGTTCAGAGCTTTTGTAAAGAACTAACAGTGGGGTGGACTATACCAGCGAAAGATATAAACTTTAATGAATATAATTGGATTTCGATAATAATAAGGAATGTGGGTAGTTGGGAAATGAGGGTTTTCGAGCGTACCTGAAGATTTTGGTAAGGATTGGGAAATAAGAGGAAAAGGGGGAATTGGAATTACCTGAATTGGGGAAGATTGTGTGCAATGTTTGTGTGTTCCTCAATATAGAAAGCAAAATGGGAGATTTAAGAAATTTGATAGAAAAATGGAGAATTTAAGATGAAGGATAGATTAATGTGAGGTATGGTTAGTAGAAGATGAGGCCATGTATGCATTAATGTCATATGGTTAGGAGTAGGACAACTAACCTTTTGGCCTCATAATCCATATATTAATTGATTATATATATATATATATATATATATATATATATATATATATATATATATATATATATATATATATATATATATATATATATATATATATATATATATATATATATATAAAAGGTGGAGATTAAGTGTGAATTTTTTTTCTCTCCTCCATTATTAAAATAAATATTGAGGAAAAAAAAAAATTGACACTTAATATCCACCATTTATTTTAAAATCTAATACGTCCCATATTATGCTAAAAAAACTGCTAATTTATTATGCTAAATCTTATTATAAAAACAATATTAATGGAAAGATGAATTCTAAAAGCTAAGTCTATCTTAAAAAAAAAAATTTAAAATGACTTTTTAAATTTTTTTTCACTTATCATTATTCAAAATATAATTTTTTTTCACTTATGATTATTTAATATTTATTTTAAACACAAACAAGGTTATCCACCATCTTGAATCTATGCAACCTTTCTCTTGTCGCCAATCTGTCGTGACATGCCAGCCAGAGAATGAACTGGACACGCGGTCTAGCCAAATTGTTCCATAATAGCTTACACAAAAGCACAATCGAATCACCACTTTTGATAGTCTCATACACCCGCCATTTATTTTTTGAATGTACAGGTACGAAGGAAATATGGTGCCGGGTCCTTGATTGGATCCAGATTAATCACCAACCCTTGAATTGGAATGATGAGATGGATTGGCTTATTAAGAGTTGCAAAGACAAAGATTGGAGAAGCATAATCCTCAAATGTGCTGCAACTGGAATAGTATACTACACATGGAAACATAGAAATGATATAGTTTTTGGAAAAGATAGTCATAGAACTAAAATAGTGAAAGATATTATTGATACTATCGTGTATAGATTATGGGAAAATAGGAGAGTTGGAAAACACCTAATCTTGCTATGGTTTAAGGTTTTGTTTTGGGTTTTGTTTGTATGTTTTGTCTTGGGACTGGATCGTTGACGATCACCTTGTGTAAATAGTTTTTGAATTAAATTCATCCTTTTTTATTCAAAAAAGAAATTTTTATTTTAAACATATAATGTTTAAAAATAATTGAAAATATTAAATTATTTAAATATCTCAATGCATTGGACCATACTATAATTAATATTTAAAAAATCACATTAATTCACAGATTTATTAACTTTAATACACGATTCAAAGATTTATATAACACTCATTAAATTATTATTTAATATTTATAAAAGTAATTATATTATAATATAAATGATTGATCATTGTTGTTGAAGTAGTTATTTTCATTAAAAAAAATCAAAATAGTAAAGTCAAAAAGAAAAATTAAATCTAAAATATTAATATTATTATAAAAATGAAGTAAGGTCATTATATAATTTTTATTGCACGAATTATATAAAAAAGTTAATATTTAAAAAAATCATTAATATTATTTTTTTGTTTTAGTAATTTTAAAAGATTTTGTTTTCTTCTTCTTTAAAATATTCTTTCTCAATCCAACACCAAACTTCCAACAAATTCTTTTATCATTCCCACTTAAAAGCAAATCAAGATAACATGGTAAGGAAAAATCAAAGAGCAGATACATAGCAATGGAGAATAAAGTGGTAATGATTTGCTTGATGGTAGCCGGACAACACTTCGTCGGAGGAGTTCGGTACTGACAG